>NW_028157853.1:0-1000 GCF_964263955.1 Coregonus lavaretus | reverse complement strand
TCTGGTCCAAAGAGACCCTGCTGCTCCCAGCAGCCTTTGCAAACCCTGAATGGGTGGCACCTCTCTATATACACAGACAGGAGCTGCACAACCCTTATTCACAACAGCTGACATAATGGTTTAGAGGATGGGAGCTATATGATTTTGTCCCGATGGCTCAGATGGTTACAGTGTGGTGTGGAGAATGCTAACGTTGTGGGTTCAATTCCAGCTTGGGCCACATGCACGGACTGTGTGCTCACTGTAAATTGCTTTGGATGAAAGTGTCCACCAAAATGACAAAATACTGTGAGGGAGGAGAGTTCCAAGCCGTGGAGGTAGACAAAGCACCAGAAGACCTTTGACCTCTGACCTCTCTTTAAGGTTAAGGGTTTTGTGTTTAGGTGACACAGGATCAGATTGTAGTATAAATAAAGATATTTGGCCTTGGTTGAATGAGTACAGTAATACACCCCTTAATTGCATTTAGAGTACACTGTGATGTGTTTTCTAACTCAGTGAGTTTAAGAATGCATTAAGGCACTGGTAACAGGATATATATTAGTGCTAGTGGGTGCCCACTGTAGTCTTTGTGTGTGTGTGCCTGTGTGTGTGTGCCTGTGTGTGTGTGTGCCCGTGTGTGTGTGTCGCCACTGCAGAGAAGAAGCTATTAACTGCTAATAGAGAGACTATTCATTTCAAATGATACTAGAATCTCACAACAGGGAACCATCTCCTACTTAATAATTTGGATTATTTTCCCCTATTTCTCAGCTTCAATGAGAGAGGGTTGGTCATTTTTGACAGGGCAGAGGAGAGTAGTTTCTCTCTTTCTTTCTTTAATTCTCTCTCCTCTCTCTCTCTCTCTCTCTCTCTCTCTCTCTCTCTCTCTCTCTCTCTCTCTCTCTCTCTCTCTTTTTCTCTTTTATTTCTCTCTCTCGTCCTCTTTCTCTCTCTCTAATTTCTCCCTGTAATTTCTTCTTTCTTTCTTCTTTCTTTCTTTCTTTCTTTCTTTCTTTCT
>NW_028157854.1:0-1000 GCF_964263955.1 Coregonus lavaretus | reverse complement strand
TGTTGTTTAGTCTGGTTGGTCTGGGAGAGAGGATGTTGTTTAGTCTGGTTGGTCTGGGAGAGAGGATGTTGTTTAGTCTAGTTGGTCTGGGAGAGAGGATTTTGTTTAGTCCTGGTTGGTCTGGGAGAGAGGATGTTGTTTAGTCTGTTGGTCTGGGAGAGAGGATGTTGTTTAGTCTAGTTGGTCTGGGAGAGAGGATTTTGTTTAGTCTGGTTGGTCTGGGAGAGAGGATGTCTAATTACAACATGTGCTCCCATCCAACCAGTTAATACTGTACTGTACTCCCGGACTGGACTGGACTGGAAGCTCTTCTGCTGCCTCTATGTAACATATTGGAGGTATCAAATACCAAACAGACAAACATTTGGGGCCCTTGATGCTGGATTGGCCCCATCTCAAGTTCTTTACCCTTTTCCTCCTTCCCTCTCTAGGGACCCTAACCATCTCCTCCTTCCCTCTCTAGGGACCCAACCCTCTCCTCCTTCCCTCTCTAGGGACCCTAACCCTCTCCTCCTTCCCTCTCTAGGGACCCTAACCCTCTCCTCCTTCCCTCTCTAGGGACCCTAACCCTCTCCTCCTTCCCTCTCTAGGGACCCTAACCCTCTCTTCCTTCCCTCTCTAGGGACCCTAACCCTCTCCTCCTTCCCTCCTCTAGGGACCCTAACCCCTCTCCTCCTTCCCTCTCTAGGGACCCTAACCCTCTCCTCCTTCCCTCTCTAGGGACCCTAACCCTCTCCTCCTTCCCTCTCTAGGGATCCTAACCCTCTCCTCCTTCCCTCTGTAGGGATCCTAACCCTCTCTCCTCTCCCTCTTTAGGGACCCTAACCCTCTCCTCCTTCCCTCTCTAGGGATCCTAACCCTCTCCTCCTTCCCTCTCTAGGGATCCTAACACCATCTTCAGAGGGAACTCTCTAACGTCAAAGTGCATCGATGAGACCATGAAGCTAGCTGGTAACCACTACCTCCAGGTCACCCTCAGATCCATAATAGATGAGGTACG
>NW_028157855.1:5000-39052 GCF_964263955.1 Coregonus lavaretus | reverse complement strand
CTAAGATGGACTGTACTGAGAATACTGTAGCTCCAAACATACACACACACACACACACACACACACACACACCTTAACCCTAATTTTGACTGTGCAGCTGGTCCATCTCTGCCTCCAGGACAAAATTAATCCCAAAAAATGTCAACCTGCCACACACACACACACACACACACACACACACACACATGCGCACACACATGCGCACACACACACACACACACACACACACACACACACACACACACACACACACACACACACACATTCACCCGTACTGTATCCAGCACTGTGTCTTGTGGTTTTATAAATAGTATGTTGCTGTCAGGTGGATTAGTATGCTGTGTCTATGAGAGGCCCTCAAGGCAGCCCTGGGGAGCAGGTGACCTGGAGACAACCATCCATTATATTACCCTCTAGGACACACTATAACAATACACCTGCTCACTGTGCTGCCCTCTATAGGACACACAATGTAATGTGCACGCACATACAGAGGCACGAACGACACACAAACAAACACACACACACACACTCTCTCTTCTTTTTTCAGCGAGAGAGATGCTATCTGACTGGACTGGATTTTGGGAATTGTTGGACTGTGATCGATGCCTGCCTCACTGACATAAAAAAGAATCTGTTGCTGTTAAAATGATGCCCAAGGCACAGAGATAACAGTGAGAGGGTTTGTATGTGTGTATGTGAGTGTGAGAGAGAGAGAGAGAGAGAGAGAGAGAGAGAGAGAGAGAGAGAGAGAGAGAGAGAGAGAGAGAGAGAGAGAGAGAGAGAGAGAGAGAGAGAGAGAGAGATGTTCCACCGTTCCCAAAACAGCAATGAACTATATAGACCACTTCAGTTTGTTAAAAATGTTTTTACCTTACTGCCTTACTCTGAACGACATGCATATGTAATATAGTGAATAGCACAGTAGCATTGAGAATAATTTGGCATTGAAGTCCGCCTTATTTTCTCCCTTGATCTGTTCTCACTTTTACATTTATCATCATAATGCTTCCTTCATGTTCACATCGTGAAATCCTTAGCCAGTAGTCCGCTTTCAGTCCCTATTGCATTGTACAAAATATCAAACTCATGGCTGTGGATCTGTGAGACGGCCATAGAGTTAGGTTAGGGGTTCTGTTGGATGGAGTTGATAAACAACACAGTCATGGCTAGAAGGGATCCAGCTTTTGTCAAAATAATTTTTGGCCATTTTAGCTAACACTAACCCTAACCCTTTTCCTAACCTTAACCTAATTCTCCTAACCTGCTACATTCATTATCCTAACCTGCTGCGTAAGTTCTCCTAACCTGCTATGAAAACTCAAAATCTGACGTTAATTTGACAAAAGCTTTATCCCTTCTAGCCATGACCAAACAACACCTCAGAAAAATCCATTACCTGGCGCAGCGGTCTAAAGCACTGCATCTCAGTGCTTGAGGCGTCACTACAGACCCCCTGGTTCGATTCCAGGCTGTATCACAACCGGACGTGATTGGGAGTTCCATAGGGCAGCGCACAATTGGCCCAGCGTTGTCCGGGTTTGGCCGGTGTAGGCCGTTATTGTAATTAAGAATTTGTTCTTAACTGACTTGCCTAGTTAAATAAAGGTTCAATAAAAAATAAAAATACATAAAAAAACATAACGTGCTGTCACACTGGTTCCCATCCCAGTTTGGTTCCCATCCCAGTTTCCACTGTATCCAGTTGAGCCAGTCTGTCCCTGGGCTGTCTTCCCACCAGTATTAATCAGGATAGTCAGACCAGAGAGGATTCCTATCACAGTCCCTATTCAACACTGCATCAATCACACAAGTCTCAGCAGCACCACAGTCAATTGATTCACTAATCGAATATCATTATTACCAGCAATTATGTTAAACTATGAGTCTAGGTAGCATAATGAGAGGTGTTGTGGGTTTGTGTGATTGTGTGTGTGTTTCTGTGTGTGTGTGTGTGTGTGTGTGAAATGCTCACATATGCATTACATTATATATTTTTCAAAATCATAATAGATTTTCGACCCCTCCGATTATTCATTTGGCTGTCGTAACGGGGATCTCCATGGTGATTGCTGTGGAGATTGCAATGGAGATTGCTGTGGTGACGATAAGCCCACCTGTCTAGCTGTGTTGCTATGTGTAGGTCTGCTGGCGCTGGCTCAGCAGATGGCCTAACCCATGGTTAACCCAAGGTGTGTCGCTAATTGCTTTTGATTCTAACACCTAAGTCAACATGCTTTTATAATTGGCTGTTCAAACAGATAGGGAGACAAGGGATTACTGTATGCAGAAGTCAGCTAAAAAGGCAACATAGATCTTCTCATAGAAATGGAATAAGAATACCTGTATTGTAAATGTATGTAATGTATTGTAATGTAATGTAAATGAAACACTGAATATGCCAAGACATTAGGAACACCTTCCTAATATTGAGTTGCACCCTCTTCCCCTTTTTGTCTGGGTATGAACTCTACAAGGTGTGGAAAGGGTTCCACAGGGATGCTGGCCCATGTTGACTCCAATGCTTCCCACAGTCAAGTTGGCTGGATGTCCTTTGGGTGCTGGACCATTCTTGATACACACGGAAAACTGTTGAGGGTGAAAAACGCATCAGCGTTGCAGTTCTTGACACACTCAAACCGGTGTGCCTGGCACCTACTACCATACCCCGTTCAAAGGCACTTCCATTTTTTGTCTTGCCCATTCACCCTCCGAATGGCCCACATACACAATCCATGTCTCAATTGTCTCAAAGCTTAAAAATCCTTCTTTAACCTCCTCTTCATCTACACTGACTGAAGTGGATTTAACAAGTGACATCAATAAGGGATCATAGCTTTCACCTGAATTCACCTGGTCAGTCTACGTCATGGAAAGAGCAGGTGTTCTTAATGTTTTGTATACTCATTGGATGCTCCACCATGTAGGACAATTACACCGTAAGTGACAATGCTGGATGCTGTTGTTATCAGAAACACACACACACATTCACTGGTAAGAGGAGGTGAGAGGAGGGGAGGGGGCTGACCTCAGTAATTCCTGCAGAATCAAATGTCAGTGTCTGGACGCGGGGGGTGCTTTCAGCGGCACAGCAGAGAGCCAATGGAGGGCCATGATGGGGAAGGGTCAGAGTTGGCCGGCGGCCGCTGAGGTCTTTGTTAGAGAACCGCTCTCTCTGAGGCGAAGGAGAAGAGAGGAGAAGAGAGGAGCCAGGGAGCTGTGGAGCAGAAACAGAGAGAAAATCATTAGAGCTGTAGGAGACCATCCTCTCTCTCTGCACGCCACAGAGCTCAGCTCCCACACATACCCACATCTACCACTTCCCTCCTTCCGTCCTCCTTTCTCTTATTGTGCTGTATAGGTCTGTCTCTCTCTCTCTCTCTCGCTCTATCTCTCTCTCTCTCTCTCTGTCTCACTGTTGCTCTCTCTCTGTCTCTCTCTCTGTCTCTCTCTCTGTCTCTCTCTCTCTCTCTCTCTCTCTCTCATCCCTCGATTGCATGTTTATAAGTTGTGGGGGTAACGTGTGTGATGCCACAGCCCTTTTAAATCCAAAGATCTGTAAAAGATTGTGAATGTACAGCTTGTGGGGCTGATAAACCCAGTGGTCCTACTGTGCAACTGTAACACACACACACACGCGCACACACACACACACACACACACACACACACACACACACACACACACACACACACACACACACACACACACAATTGCACAGATTCCCAAACCTCACAGCTATCATGAGTTGTTTTAGACATTTAATTGGAAACACAAAGGCAGCTCATATTAATCCATACATCCGGTCCCTGGACACAGTAGAGCTGCAGCAGAATTTGTGTCAATCTGGCCGCAGGGAAATTGAATATATAGAACCTCCATCTGGTTCTGCTTAGAATCCTCCAACAACACTGTGCAGGGGGCGATCTGAGCGGTTATATCCTAAAGACTTCTAAACCTCAGAACCCGCCTGACCACAACTCATCTGACTGAATATCAATAACAGCTCTGATTCCATCTGTTTGCCCCACCATAACCTACACACTTAATTGACTGTGAAAATAGGAAGTACATTTTGCATAATTTACCTTGGAAGAGCCACAGTATAATGTATAGGTTCAGGTACAGTTCAATGACAGTTAGTCTGTATTTGTATATAGCTGTCCAGTAATCTGTTGCCTAAAGGAATCATAATCCCACTAACAAATAGAGTTGTGTTGTTTTGTATTGTATTGATGATTGAGTGTGATTATGACGTCTGTCTGTCAGAGAAAAATAGAGAAACAGAAAGATAGAAACAAAGAGCACCTGCATTTAGACGAGGAAGGGATTAGCCCAAATCAGCTAATTACATGTTTTTTTCCTTCCGCTGCATAATTAATTCAGATGACTGCTCCTGTGCTCAGGAAAATAGGATTTGGTGAAATTAGGATGATATAAAAAAAACTGCATCAGTAACACAGACAGGCACCTGTTAGTGGGAGAAAGCGAGAGAGAGAGAGAGAGAGAGAGAGAGAGAGAGAGAGAGAGGAGAGAGAGAGAGAGAGAGAGAGAGAGAGAGAGAGAGAGAGAGAGAGAGAGAGAAGAGAGAGAGAGAGAGAGAGCGAGAGAGAGAGAGAGAGAGAGAGAGAGAGAGAGAGAGAGAGAGAGAGAGAGAGAGAGAGAGAGAGAGAGAGAGAGAGAGAGAGAGAGAGAGAGAGGGAGAGAGAGAAAGCGAGAGAGAGAGAGAGAGAGAGAGAGAGAGAGAGAGAGGAGAGAGAGAGAGAGAGAGAGAGAGAGAGACAAAACATATAGATTTAGAGTTAGATAAAGTAGGATTTTTTGGCAGGGACTATATACAGGATGCTACCCTCCACAACATAACCTTCATTCCAAACCAAAACTCCAAACCTACAACCTGATTTTGGACGGAATTACCTGGAAAGCTTTCTACCACCAAGGATTACTATTCTCAAACTATACAGCAAATGCTCTGGCAAACAAACAGAAACCTGAAAACACCATCCAACCTGGAACTGAGTGAGTAATGTTTAGTATGAAGCTATTTTTCACTTTCAAAAACCAAGAAGAAAAATACATTACAATGATATATTTTATTTTATAAGGACTGAATGCTAAGGCTACCAAGCTTAAGCTTGCTTGTACAAAGAGATACAATTTCAATTAGCACTGACGTGTGAAGTGAGAGGTGTCAAAGCCCCTGAGCCCAACAATGGCAGGAGAGTCGTACAGTCTACCCCAACCAAATGGAGAGGCCTTCGAAGCACCCCCCCCCCCCCCCACTGTTCAGAGGTCATTAAAATACAGTACCCTCTGAATGTAAAAAACGACAAGACACGAAAGAGTACAAATTGAATCTTCTTTTGGGAATCAGAAGACACTTTTTGCTGATTTGTATAAAAATGGGAACATAAGCAACCTTATCTTCCACACAGACCATCCCCTGGCATGGCACAGTGCTATACTAGCACACTACCCCTCTGTTAAGAGGGGGGGTGTTAGCGACGGGTGGAAACTCAGGATTCTGGACAACGAGGACTCTGAGTCGTCTAATATTAATCTCTATAAATCTGGAACCGTTTTGGTTCAAGGCAACACCAAACAGTTCCAGCTGGACTTTCACCTAATCAAAGAAATAGCTCAGCAGGAGAAGCTCTCCCTTGAGAAAGATACCCCTACCCCGAGCGGGTCAGACCAGACCTCTTCATTAAATAACCCCACAGAGCAACCCCAAGCAGAAAGTCAACTTCCCAGCACAGAGTACTACTCCCTCATTGAAATGAAGGGATAAATTCACCCAGCTGGAGGTAAGGCAGGTGGAGCTGGAACAGCAGGTGAACACACTCCAGTCAGCACAGACCCAGACAACAGTCCAGCACAACAACACCCCCTTAACTAGACTGGAGAGCTGCAGGTAGAGATAGACATGTCTGCACTCTGGACCTGTGGTGAGACAACATCAACAGGAGAAAGAGCAGGAGCAGGAGAAGAACAGAGCACTAGAGGAGAGGATCAGAGTGCTGGTGGAGAAGGTGAGAACGATGACGGGTGACATAGAACAACCCATTAGAGAGCTGGCCACCCCCGCAGAGAAGCCAGCAGAACAGCCCACCTCAGATCCTGGCCAAAGTCTCGACACCACAGCAGAACAGTACACCCTAGACCCTGACCATAGCCTCGACATCACACCCAGACAAACAAATGAAGAACCCCAAGCCCAGGGGATCCCAACCCCTCTGAGCAACCCCCCAGTCAGACACCCTGATAGCCCTCATGACGCCCCCCCCACACCCACTGAGGACATACACAAGCCACAGATTGTACTCCTTATGGACTCAAACGGGAAATACATACAAGAAAATAAACTTTTTCCAAAACACACAGTGTCTAAACTCTGGTGTCCAAACACCCAGCGCGCCCTAGACCTTCTGTCTGAGGACCGACTAGGATCACCCAGCCACATAATAATACACACAGGCACAAACAACCTGAGAACACAGCAGGAAAGGGTGGCCACATCACTCAAGGGAGTGATAGAAAAAGCTTCTTCTACTTTCCCCAACGCACAAGTGGTTATCTCAACCCTGTTACCACGAAAAGACTTCAACCCTGCTACAATACAGCGGGTAAACGCAAGTATTTCCTGTGACTGTGCATCAAAACCAAATATCTACCTGGCCCACCACTCCACCCTGGACGTGAACAGCCTTTATGACCAGGTCCACCTATACAAGGCAGCAGTGCCCACCTTCGCCTGGACCCTAAAGGATATCGCCCTCAACCGCAGACCCAACACCTCACACAGGAGCAACAGATCAACAGACACCCTGCCCAGACCAGCGAGACACTCTCCCAGAGCTGCAGGACCCCCCCCCCCCCCCCCAGGACCTACACATGGAGGACCCCCACAGAGAGGACCTACATCCAGACCACAGCACCATCAACCACATCTACACGCCCACCCCCACCAATTAACTCCCCCCCAAGTCAACCATGCCCACACCCCATTTAGGTCCCCTCAGATCAGACCTATGCCCCTCCTACCCACCCCAAGCCCCCCACTCCCACAAAGAGGGCCTCAACATGGAAGTCATACATACGCCCAGGCCGTGAGCAGGCAAACAGGCGCAACACCCACTCTTACACTAGCCCAAGCCAATGGCATGTACCAGATGCTCAGCAGGCTCTGCACACAATTACTGGCCTGAGGCCAAACCACACAACCAACAACATTAGACACTTTATGGAACACAAAGCCTTCACTATTTCATCCTGGAATATCCAAGGCCTGAGGTCATCTGCCTTTGGCCTAAAGAGCAGGAATCTGGACTTCACCAAAGAAATCGGAAATACAGACATTGTCATCCTACAAGAAACATGGTATAGAGGAGACGGACCCACTGGTTGCCCTCTAGGTTACAGAGAGCTGGTAGTCCCATCCACCAAACTACCAGGTGTGAAACAGGGAAGGGACTCAGGGGGTATGCTAATTTGGTATAGAGCAGACCTAACTCACTCTATTAAATTAATCAAAACAGGATCATTTTACATTTGGTTAGAAATTCAAAAGGAAATTATCTCAACTGAGAAAAATGTCCTCCTGTGTGCTACCTACACTGCTCAAAAAAATAAAGGGAACACTTAAACAACACAATGTAACTCCAAGTCAATCACACTTCTGTGAAATCAAACTGTCCACTTAGGAAGCAACACTGATTGACAATAAATTGCACATGCTGTTGTGCAAATGGAATAGACAACAGGTGGAAATGATAGGCAATTAGCAAGACACCCCCAATAAAGAAGTGGTTCTGCAGGTGGTGACCACAGACCACTTCTCAGTTCCTATGCTTCCTGGCTGATGTTTTGGTCACTTTTGAATGCTGGCGGTGCTTCCACTCTAGTGGTAGCATGAGACGGAGTCTACAACCCACACAAGTGGCTCAGGTAGTGCAGCTCATCCAGGATGGCACATCAATGCGAGCTGTGGCAAGAAGGTTTGCTGTGTCTGTCAGCGTAGTGTCCAGAGCATGGAGGCGCTACCAGGAGACAGGCCAGTACATCAGGAGACGTGGAGGAGGCCGTAGGAGGGCAACAACCCAGCAGCAGGACCGCTACCTCCGCCTTTGTGCAAGGAGGAGCAGGAGGAGCACTGCCAGAGCCCTGCAAAATGACCTCCAGCAGGCCACAAATGTGCATGTGTCTGCTCAAACGGTCAGAAACAGACTCCATGAGGGTGGTATGAGGGCCCGACGTCCACAGGTGGGGGTTGTGCTTACAGCCCAACACCGTGCAGGACGTTTGGCATTTGCCAGAGAACACCAAGATTGGCAAATTCGCCACTGGCGCCCTGTGCTCTTCACAGATGAAAGCAGGTTCACACTGAGCACATGTGACAGACGTGACAGTCTGGAGACGCCGTGGAGAATGTTCTGCTGCCTGCAACATCCTCCAGCATGACCGGTTTGGCGGTGGGTCAGTCATGGTGTGGGGTGTCATTTCTTTGGGGGGCCGCACAGCCCTCCATGTGCTCGCCAGAGGTAGCCTGACTGCCATTAGGTACCGAGATGAGATCCTCAGACCCCTTGTGAGACCATATGCTGGTGCGGTTGGCCCTGGGTTCCTCCTAATGAAAGACAATGCTAGACCTCATGTGGCTGGAGTGTGTCAGCAGTTCCTGCAAGAGGAAGGCATTGATGCTATGGACTGGCCCGCCCGTTCCCCAGACCTGAATCCAATTGAGCACATCTGGGACATCATGTCTCGCTCCATCCACCAACACCACGTTGCACCACAGACTGTCCAGGAGTTGGCGGATGCTTTAGTCCAGGTCTGGGAGGAGATCCCTCAGGAGACCATCCGCCACCTCATCAGAAGCATGCCCAGGCGTTGTAGGGAGGTCATACAGGCACGTGGAGGCCACACACACTACTGAGCCTCATTTTGACTTGTTTTAAGGACATTACATCAAAGTTGGATCAGCCTGTAGTGTGGTTTTCCACTTTATTTTTGAGGGTGACTCCAAATCCAGACCTCCATGGGTTGATAAATTTGATTTCCATTGATAATTTTTGTGTGATTTTGTTGTCAGCACATTCAACTATGTAAAGAAAAAAGTATTTAATAAGATTATTTCATTCATTCAGATCTAGGATGTGTTGTTTAAGTGTTCCCTTTATTTTTTTGAGCAGTGTATATCCCCCCACTAGAATCCCCATACTTTAATGAAGACAGTTTCTCCATCCTGGAGGGGGAAATCAATCATTTCCAGACCCAGGGACATGTACTAGTCTGTGGCGACCTAAATGCCAGAACTGGACAAGAACCTGACACCCTCAGCACACAGGGGGACAAACACCTACCTGGAGGTGACAGCATTCCCTCCCCCATATGCCCCCCTAGGCACAACTACGACAACATAACCAAAAAAAACGGGTCACAACTCCTGCAGCTCTGTCGCACACTGGGTATGTACATAGTCAATGGTAGGCTTCGAGGGGACTCCTATGGTAGGTACACCTATAGCTCATCTCTTGGCAGTAGTACTGTAGACTACTTTATCACTGACCTCAACCCAGAGTCTCTCAGAGCGTTCACAGTCAGCCCACTGACACCCCTATCAGACCACAGCAAAATCCCAGTCTACTTGAACAGAGCAATACTCAATCATGAGGCATCAAAGCCAAAGGAACTGAATAATATTAAGAAATGCTATAGATGGAAGGAAAGTAGTGTTGAAACCTACCAAAAAACAATTAGGAAACAACAAATTCAATCCATTCTAGACAACTTCCTGGACAAAACGTTCCACTGTAATAGTGAAGGTGTAAACTTGGCAGTAGAAAAGCTAAACAGTATATCTGACCTCTCAGCTTCCCTATCAAATCTAAAAATGTCTAACAGAAAACCAAAGAAAAGTAATAACAGTGATAAATGGTTTGATGAAGAATGCAAAAACCTAAGAAAGAAATTGAGAAACCTATCCAACCAAAAACATAGAGACCCAGAAAACCTGAGCCTACGCCTTCACTATGGTGAATCACTAAAACAATACAGAAATACACTACGGAAAAAGAAGGAACATTATGTCAGAAATCAGCTCAATGTAATTGAAGAATCCATAGACTCTAAACACTTCTGGGAAAATTGGAAAACACTAAACAAACAACAACATGAAGAGCTATCTATCCAAAATGGAGATGTATGGGTAAACCACTTCTCCAATCTTTTTGGCCCTATAACAGAGAACAAACAGCAAAAAAATATACATGATCAAATGCAAATCTTAGAATCAACTATTAAAGACTACCAGAACCCACTGGATTCTCCAATTACATTGAATGAACTACAGGACAAAATACAAACCCTCCAACCCAAAAAGTCCTGTGGTGTTGATGGTATCCTCAATGAAATGATAAAATATACAGACCACAAATTTAAATTAGCTATACTTAAACTCTTTAACATCATCCTTAGCTCTGGCATCTTCCCCAATATCTGGAACCAAGGACTGATCACCCCAATCCACAAAAGTGGAGACAAATTTGACCCCAATAACTACCATGGGATATGCGTCAACAGCAACTTTGGGAAAATCCTCTTCATTATCATTAACAGCAGACTAGTTCATTTCCTCAGTGAAAACAATGTACTGAGCAAATGTCAAATTGGCTTTTTACCAAATTACCGTACGACAGACCACGTATTCACCCTGCACACCCTAATTGACAAACAAACAAACCAAAACAAAGGCAAAGTCTTCTCATGCTTTGTTGATTTCAAAAAAGCTTTTGACTCAATTTGGCATGAGGGTCTGCTATACAAATTGATGGAAAGTGGGGTTGGGGTGAAAAACATACGACATTATAAAATCCATGTACACAAACAACAAGTGTGTGGTTAAAATTGGCAAAAAACACACACATTTCTTTCCACAGGGCCGTGGGGTGAGACAGGGATGCAGTTTAAGCCCCACCCTCTTCAACATACATATCAACGAATTGGCGAGGGCACTAGAACAGTCTGCAGCACCCGGCCTCACCCTACTAGAATCTGAAGTCAAATGTCTTCTGTTTGCTGATGATCTGGTGCTTCTGTCACCAACCAAGGAGGGCCTACAGCAGCACCTAGATCTTCTGCACAGATTCTGTCAGACCTGGGCCCTGACAGTAAATCTCAGTAAGACAAAAATAATGGTGTTCCAAAAAAGGTCCAGTTGCCAGGACCACAAAAACAAATTCCATCTAGACACCGTTGCCCTAGAGCACACAAAAAACTATACATACCTCGGCCTAAACATTAGCGCCACAGGTAACTTCCACAAAGCTGTGAACGATCTGAGAGACAAGGCAAGAAGGGCCTTCTATGCCATCAAAAGGAACATAAAATTTGACATACCAATTAGGATCTGGCTAAAAATACTTGAATCAGTTATAGAACCCATTGCCCTTTATGGTTCTGAGGTCTGGGGTCCGCTCACCAACCAAGAATTCACAAAATGGGACAAACACCAAATTGAGACTCTGCATGCAGAATTCTGCAAAAACATCCTCCGTGTACAACGTAAAACACAAAATAATGCATGCAGAGCAGAATTAGGCCAATACCCGCTAATTATCAAAATCCGGAAAAGAGCCGTTAAATTCTATAACCACTTAAAAGGAAGCGATTCCCAAACCTTCCATAACAAAGCCATCACCTACAGAGAGATGAACTTGGAGAAGAGTCCCCTAAGTAAGCTTGTCCTGGGGCTCTGTTCACAAACACAAACAGACCCCACACAGCCCCAGGACAACAACAATAACAACAACAACACAATTAGACCCAACCAAATCATGAGAAAACAAAAAGAGAATTACTTGACACATTGGAAAGAACAAACAAAAAAACTGAGCAAACTAGAATGCTATTTGGCCCTAAACAGAGAGTACACAGTGGCAGAATACCTGACCACTGTGACTGACCCAAACTTAAGGAAAGCTTTGACTATGTACAGACTCAGTGAGCATAGCCTTGCTATTGAGAAAGGCCGCCGTAGGCAGACCTGGCTCTCAAGAGAAGACAGGCTATGTGCACACTGCCCACAAAATGAGGTGGAAACTGAGCTGCACTTCCTAACCTCCTGCCAAATGTATGACCATATTAGAGACACATATTTCCCTCAGATTACAGCGATCCACAAAGAATTTGAAAACAAACCCAATTTTGATAAACTCCCTTATCTACTGGGTGAAAAACCACAGTGTGCCATCACAGCTGCAAGATTTGTGACCTGTTGCCACAAGAAAAGGCAACCAGTGAAGAACAAACATCATTGTAAATACAACCCATATTTATATTTATTTATTTCCCATTTGTACTTTAACTATTTGCACATTGTTACAACACTGTATATATACATAATATGACATTTGAAATGTCTTTATTCTTTTGAAACTTCTGAGTGTAATGTTTACTGTTAATATTTATTGTTTATTTCACTTTTGTTTACTATCTACTTCACTTGCTTTGGCAATGTTAACACACGTTTCCCATGCCAATAAAGCCCTTAAATTGAATTGAATTGAAATTGAATTGAGAGAGAGAGAGAGAGAGAGAGAGAGAGAGAGAGAGAGAGAGAGAGAGAGAGAGAGAGAGAGAGAGAGAGAGAGAGAGAGAGAGAGAGAGAGAGAGAGAGAGAGAGGTAGATAGGGCCAGTGGGTGCATTGGAGAACAGAGGCACAAACATGTAAGCGCAAAAGCTCAGTTTGACACATATTTTTCATTCATAGTTTTTACATTAAAACACTTTCCAGAATAAAAACATCAATCTCACTTTAATTTTCACCTTTTTAAAAGTGACGAGAGATAGGAACTTGAGGAATGAAATGTACTTTTCAGCACATATTTTAGAATCAGCAGCTTATGGTAGAGGGTTGAGGTGGGGCTGCTGAAGGGGGATATAGTTCACTGTCAACTACTACCATCCACGTTGGGAAGGTCTTGAACCATTGGCAGAGGTCATACCAATTTCACAAACAGTATATCCACGACATTATACTGCATGTACTCAAATGCAACATGGAACTAATGCAACAGCTACACAACCAAGAGACTCCCATAACTCTAAAACAATGTATGAAGAACATTAAGATAACACCAGAAACTCAAGGAAAGCAGAAACAGAACAACAAACCCACATCTGTGTGATGAAATGAAAAACAGTGATGAAAGACCAAACCAGTCAGTCAACAGATAGAACACCCTGATGACAGACAGACAGACAGACAGACAGACAGACAGACAGACAGACAGACAGACAGACAGACAGACAGACAGACAGACAGACAGACAGACAGACAGAGAACTCCTGCTGGCTCCCCTGGTCGCCAAGGGAGATCTCTAGATCTCTTGGAGAGAGATAGAGAGAGAGAGAAATGGAGAGAGATTCTCTACCCTCAACTCTGACAGACTCATTCACAGGTGTGGGTGGGAGAGAGAGAGAGAGAGAGAGAGAGAGAGAGAGAGAGAGAGAGAGAGAGAGAGAGAGAGAGAGAGAGATTCAAACATCTCTGTTTTCACACTGTTAATTTGGCTCTGCAGAGCCCTGGCGCGCCATTCTCTCACTCTCCTCGCTCCTGTCGGAAATATGCTAATTAGAGAAGCTAACTGACGTGAGCAGGGTTTAAAGGCTAATTAGCATAGCATCCTACATGTAGTATTTTTACCTTCTTCCAATCAACACCCTCACACGTAAACATTTTTCAGATGTGGGAAAAAGCGGTTTGACGCAATTAAAAGGAGAATTACCATTAACATCCAGGGGAGAAGAGAAACATGAGACAAAATGTTCCAGCTTGTTGTTGTTGTTGGCCTCCACTTCTCAGACTTAGAGAAATGAAGAAACAGAGAAATTTCATTGTTTTACAAATAGGATATTCTGTAGAAGGATTAAGCAATGTTTCCTTCACTAACACTTATCTTGTTCTCAAATCAAATCAAATGTTATTTGTCACATGCGCCAAATACAACTGGTGTAGACTTTACCGTGAAATGCTTGCTTACGAGCCCTTCCCAATGATGCAGAGTTTAAAAATAATAATACAAATTCAAATTAAATAGTAACACAAGAGGAATAAAATAAAATACACAAGAATGGATCTCTATGAAGAGAGTACCAGTACCAGATCAATGTGCAGAGGTACAAGGTATTTGAGGTAGATATGTACATGAAGGCAGGGTAAAGTGACTAGGCATCAGGATAGATAATAATAAGAGTAAAATAAATAACAGAGTAGCAGCAGCATATGATGAGTGTAAAAGTGAGTGTGAGTGTGTAATTGTATATATGTGTACGCACATGTACGTGTGTATGTATTCTCTAACACCAAGTGACAATTATCACAGCCTTGCTTGTGTAAATACATTTACCAGCGAAGTATTTGGCTAGAAGAAGAAGAAGAAGACTTTAGTTTTCCAATGTCCATGGAAATGTGAGTTCTGCTTTTTCCCAGACCCTCCTTAAATGTTTAGATGTGCTAACATTTTCAGAACATGGAATGTTAAATTAAGTTTTAAAGCATCCACTGTGCTTATCCGGTTGCCTACGCCCTTTTCCATCTCTCTCTTTGATCTTCTCTGACCTACCACAGAGTGGATCAATGGAGTTATTTCCTTTATTTTTCCACTCTTCCCTCCTCACCCCTTATTCCTTGACCTCCTTCACTGTTCATACATAATACACACTGCTCTGATACACACAATAAATCCATTATTGTGTGTATTTACAACCAAGGACAAGGACTACAGGGGGGTGGAGAGGACATATTGTACAGACCTTCATGATGATAAGGGTTAGCTGGGGTCACAAAGCTTTGTGTGGTGACATCACCCTGTCCTTGCCTTTGAAGTCAACAGCTGCCTTCCAAAAATGACAAGCTAGCTTAGAATTTGAAGTGATTGGAGTTGGTGAAGAGTGGGTTTGAATCTTGCTTGGTTTAGAGGGTTTAGTCTTGCTTGGTTTAGAGATAGGACCTAAGGCCCTTTATAAGGACATGGGATCCTTCACCTATTAGCTCATCTCCACCCCATCCATCGGGGAGTGGAAAAACATATTGGCCAGCACCTGTGGAGCCCAGGGGGCATGAGGCACCAAGCTGCCCAGGGACAGAGTGCCACTGATGGGCTAGACCCGGAGCTGAGTACGGGTGGGGCTGGAAGGGTGTAGACGTTTTTGGAGGGAGTGCCCATAGGATGGCCTAAGGGGTGTGGCACCGAAGGGAGAATACCATATGTTCTACTAACACGATCCTATCACAGCAACGTCTGTCACTGGTTTAGAACTAGATCAACATGAGGTCACTGATTTCCAATCTCGCACGACAGTATGAAAATCCCTGTCAATAGGTACACCTCAATAGGTATGAGTTAAGGGAACGATCCAATCACTCTTTCCTCCCCGTATTTCATCATTATATCTGTCCTTCCTTTGCTCTCGTTTCATACATTTCTCCTCCATGTCCTCTTTCTTTTTATCTCTCCTTTCCTCCTCTGCCCTCTCTCCCAGGGCTGATCAGACTGATTATCAGACCGTAGACCAGGGCCATGTCCTTGCATTTTCCGAAAAGGTTAATATTTTGCCCTCCCACTACACCTCTCTCTCTCTCTCTCTCTCTCTCTCTCTCTCTCTCAAGGGCTTTATTGGCATGGGAAACATATGTTTACAGTTCTAAAGCAAGTGAAATAAATAATACAAAATGAACAGTAAACATTACAAGTTTCAAAGAAAGAGAAACTTTTCAAAAGTCATATTATGGCTATATACAGTGTTGTAACAATGTGCAGATAGTTAAAGTACAAAAGGGTAAATAAGTCAACAGAAATATGGGTTGTGTATACAATGGTGTTTGTTCTTCACCGGTTGCAAAATTGGATTTGTTTTCCAATTCTTTGTGGGTCTGTGTAATCTGAGGGAAATGTGTGTCTCTAACATGGTCATACATTTGGCAAGAAGTTAGGAAGTGCAGCTCAGTTTCCACCTCATTTTGTGGGCAGTCTCTCTCTCTCTCTCTCTCTCTCTTTTCACACCCTCTCAGTAACCCTACTGTTATCCTCTTCTATGCAAAAACAAGCTTTCTACTCTTCGCTATGAAGTCGCTTGTCTACAGTATTTCATAATATAAATATCATAAAAATCCCCTGGAGTCCATTTAAGTCATATTTTCTTCTTATCTGCCAGTTAACCCTGTTGCTGTAGTCTAGCTTCCAGTGACAAGTCTCTGTGAAGCCTTTGAGAGGACAGTACACAGGAGTGATGAAATGGTTGAAGAACCTGTATGGTCTTTTCATTGTGTGGTGGTTGGTGGTAAGTGTGTGCGTGTGTGACCAAAGCTGCTGCCAAGCCAATTATCACCTCCTAATCTAGATAGGAGGTGTCAGACCCCCCGACCTGTCACCCCCCCCCCCAATGCCGCGGTGATGTCATCATTGCCCTGGCGACCGGAGAGATGCCAACGCTGGAGGGGAACTGGTTGTTCCATACCCCCAGAAACTGTCACCCATCTTCTTCTGGCATCACCCCTTTCCTCACCCCTCTCTCCCATGTCCTTAGCCCTCCTCTGAGAACACTGCCATCTGTGCACTGAGAAAATACTCCCCCATCCTTTATCCCTGTCTCTCTCTCTTTCTTTCTCACTCCCCCTCTTTCTTTGTCACTCTTTCTTTCTTTCTTTCTTTCTTTCCTCCCCTCACTATCTGTTCATCTCTCACTCGCTCTGTCACTTTCTCCAAAAGGAGAGTGATTTCTTGCATTTGCCCCACCAGCCTCTCTTTTCCACACATATAGTACACACCTGCAAGCTAAAGCTAATACTTTCTTTTCTTACACTTGTCTAAATGTGATAATCAGTCTGGAGGCTGTGCAACAGATCTTGTTTCATCCCCATATGGCGCAGGGAGAGGCAACAATCTGTGTGTGAATCTGTGTGTTTATCACAGTGCACTCAGAGTATATAGTACTGTAGGTAGCCCCGCTTACTCTTGGTTATTGTACTACTGAATTACATTTTTTTTTTTTTTATCAAACTCAATTGTGTAAAACACCATCATAATTACTTATTACAATTAAAGAGCAAAAAAATCCATATAATCCTGTTGAAGTGGGTCTGTTCTATTTCTATGGTTCTAGTCCTGTCTCAGTAACGGCCCAGTGAAAATATCACTTTTATATAATATTCTGTTAACTCTTACCCAAATAATGATGTTGACTCGTCCTATACTCGTATTTGTGGCCAAAGCATAAATTGGAGACAAAACTGTGAGTTTCAATAATGCTTGCTATTTCCTCATAGAACATGATGTCATCTCCCTGAGGAGGATGAGCTGGCCAATAAGCGTTCTAAAGGAGGATGAGCTGGCCAATCAGCGTTCTACTTGCATTCATATTTTGAATGGCCTGTATACGCCCACACCATTATGTTGTTGGGGTACACCCACATCATTCCACCACAGAAAAGCTGCTTTTTAACATGCTTAATTAAACATTTTTGGAAGGAGAACTATTTCACTCATATTGTAAGTAGTAAAATGTCATATTTCATAGAAATCTGGAAAACTTGGCAGTTACTTTAAATACCAGCAATGCCTTCCACTCTGTTAGTGCTGTACATTATTGAGCATAGACAGACTGTGTTGGACATATGGGCAGAGCCTGGCAATGGACTCAGGATCTTTCTGCCAGCTGACACACACACACACACACACACACACATACGCGCCAACTCCTCTATCCCATCCTCCCCAGATTCCGTGCTCCGATTATCTCAGAACCCACTCCACGAGCGTCATGGGAATATGAGTGAAGCTTTTTTGGAGCCGCCTCTATTAGAATCCCCTTCTGCCAACGGCGGCGTTCCAGGAAGAGGACTGGGCTGCTCTACACTCCTCCAGGGAGGGAGGATGAGAGATAAGGGAGGGAGAAACAAAACAACAAAACGCCATTCAAACTAGTCCAGAATGGATGTCCTTCCTTCTGTATCTCTTTCTCCCCCTCGTTCTCTCTCTTCATCCCTTTGTGTGTGTTAGCTCATTATGGTGGAGTCTCTATGCAGCAGGGGAGTGGGACAATCCATTCCCAGAGTCACATGGTCAGTGTTGCGTGTGAAATGGAACGCCGGTACACCGGGAGCCCAGGCAATGGAGATGGCCAGTCTTTCTCTAGTGCTGAAGCCACACAGCCACTCACACTCACTATGGAACAATATGGAACACAAGCACACACGCACACACGCACACACACGCACACACACGCACACACACACACACAGACACACACACACACACACACACACACACACACACACACACACACACACACACGAAGGCTCCAGTACATGACAAAGACACTGGACTCTCAACCTGATCTGTTCAGAGGTCTGATATGACTTTGTGTCTGAGTGTGGATAAAATCACTGGGTTAAGCCAGACTTGTGAGGGTTAAGCCAGGCTTGTAAGGGCTAAATCAGACTTGTAAGGGTTAAGCCATACTTGTAAGGGTTAAGCCAGACTTGTGAGGGTTAAGCCAGGCTTGTAAGGGTTAAGCCAGACTTGTGGGGTTAAGCCAGACTTGTGAGGGTTAAGCCAGGCTTGTAAGGGTTAAACCAGACTTTGGAGGGTTAAGCCAGGTTTGTAAGGGTTAAGCCAGGCTTGTAAGGTTTAAGCCAGACTTGTGAGGGTTAAGCCAGGCTTGTAGGAATGCAGTAGTGGTGGACGGTGGTGAACCATAGAGGAGTGGACACTCTGACCCCTCTCTGTGCTCTGAGAACAGTGGTTGGGAGGAGAACTCTGTGGAGCATCATCCAGTCAGACGAGCGTTAAGGCAGGACACAACCAACAGAGAAGGAAAACACACACACACACACACACACAAACATACACACACACACACACACACACACACACACACACACACACACACACCTCACATACATTGATGAGCATGGACATGCTCCACGTAATGACCTATCTTCAGAGGGCCACAACACAGATGGACGCCAAGTTACCCTACCCTACCTAGCGCTCAGAGCAAGAGTGACCTATCCACATGGACCCATAGCGCGCTGTGCAGACAAAAACTAAACTGAGTCGCAGTAAATATCATATGACAACCACAACGTTTTGAATCCAACAGAAGTGTGTATGGGTCTACATAAATCCACACCTGAAGGCATAGGATTTAGTTCAGCTTCCTGCAGGTTGGAGCGTCATGCAGCCGTTCCTCAGTCAGGGCTCTGTTGGAGAGGGTAGATATATCTGTGCTCAATTAGTTGCCCTGCCACGGCAGGTTGATGTGGTGCTGTGGTTGATCGTCATAGCGACAGGCATTGCCGGTGTAAATCAGAGGGTGTGTAATAGGCTTCTCAGTGGTTTCCCGAGCAGAGGGTGTGCGTGTGTGTGTGTTTTATACGTGTATGCGGCCTGCAACAGCGCGGGACGGTGTCTGTCCAGACTTTTATGGGCCCCTGGTAATGACGGTGCGCGGTGGATTAGATGCGTCACTTTAATGGTGGCTGGTAATTTGTGTTAATGCTTTCAGCCAGACCCCTCGGAGATTTACAACAAAGAATGCCATGCCTCCAAATGAGGGAAAGGTCAACGCCTGTTTTATTCCATCGACCAGATGCGATCAATGCAGTAATGTTCTCGCCGTAACTTTGTTGTTGCGCCTGGTTAGAAAATCAAAACCATATTTATGACGGTCATTTTCCGTCCCAGGGATCGGGCCAATGGAGCGCCTAGCAGCAGATGAAAGCTGAAAGCTGCCCAGCGACTGATCTTTATTCATGTTTCCATCATTTAAATTTGCAGCCTTCATTCCTTTGTGGCAATTTTCAAAGCGGCACCGCAGCCGTTCCTTCAAATATTTAAACACGGAATAAAACCAGAGTAACAATTTAGTTGAATTCGAGCGGGCGTATTATCTCGCTCACGCCGCCAGTGAACCTGACAATCAAAGAGAGAAAGAGAGAGAGAAAGAGAGAGAGAGAGAGAGAGAGAGAGAGAGAGAGAGAGAGAGAGAGAGAGAGCGAGAGAGCGAGAGAGCGAGAGAGAGCGAGAGAGAGAGATGGACCTAGGAAATAATGAGATGACAGGAATCGACAGACACATCAATGAAATGAGAGAGACAGTGTCCTGTCCCCCTGGTGTGAGAAATAACTGGAAGAAAAGTGGTGAAAGATAAAAGCTCATTTAGGAAAGTTCACACATTCAATCAAACCCAGAACGGCTAACTTTGAGCAATTAACACCTAGCACTAGCCTGCAGAATAGAAATTTGAACCTAAGGATTGCTCCCATAACAAGGCCCAATCTGGAAGTCACATCTCTACATTTTAATCAGCTATTCCATCGGAAGGTAAGGTGAAGCAGATCTGTATTGCTCTAACCACCTGAGCCTGAGCGACAGATTAACCATCTGTTTTCTCACAGAGATCCTTCTGCAGAACATCCTCTCTCCTGCCTCTAGCACAGTGATGCATGGCTGAGTCTGTGTACTCACAATGATGTGCCTTTGTGTCTGGTGACAGCGCCAGCGCCCAGACACTATGGTGTGATGGATGGGCCGAGGCAGGGATCTCCGGGGTGGCGCTGATATAAAAATGATACATTATGCCTCAACTCTGCACCCCATCCTTCGTTCATCTCTCTCTTTCGCTCGCTCCCTCCTTCATCCATCTTTCCCTCTCTGCCCCCACCTTTCGCTCTCTCTTACCTCTCTAATCCTTCCTTTCCTTTGTCTCAAGCCCCTGTGCTACAGCACACGTCTCCCATATCTCTTCCTCTGCCCCCACCCTCCTCCCCTTCTACCCATTCCTCTGTCAGTCCCTGGCCTGTGTGATTGTGCCTGTCCCCTGTGTTCTACACTGGTTGACTGGGTTAAAGTGACAGGTCTGGTTTGAGGGAGACTTGGTGATGGGTAGTGACACATGCCGTCGGCCTGGACACCAGACGCCACCAGAGACAGACTTCTGCTTCAGCAGGGTTCAGACAGTTTAAACTGCTCATGGGTGTGTACCAATGTGTGTGTGTGCCTGCGTGCGTCCGTGTGTGTGTGTGTCTGTGTGTCTGTGTGTGTGCATGCATACATATACACATTCCACAACATAGTCAGTCACAGTCTATCTGAAGTGAAAAACATCACCACACAGACACACACATTTAAGAGGCAATTCTCCAAACGAATGGTGCTTCAAAAGAAAATAGTATATTTTTCAAAATCACATTAGAATTGTAGTTTTCTTTGAGCGTCTTCATTTAAAGATGGTGGTTTAAAACATCTCACACAGAAACACTACTGGGACGTTTTCAGCTACGCAGAGACAGAAACCATAAATAATAAAACAGCATTACTTCATTAGGGACTGATATTATTTTGAGAAGAGATATTGCAGCTATGAGACAGAGTTGAATAACACAATAACATCTTCCTCTACCTATCTCAGACGCTTGTTTACAATACAAGATTGGATATCCGTGGAGTGTGCGACAGACAATGCTACACCATGCCACCACGCAATAACACAAAACGATATTTCCCAATGTAGATCATAATAATTTCTCCCCTCCCATCCGTCATTTTAATCCGCAGAGTGCATATCCAATTCCTTTCCGTCGCTACGACGAGGTACTCGGCTGCAATTGTCTCTGATATTGGATTATGATAACCTGTCACCGTTTTAATTCAAAAATATATTAGTTGCGGGCAGAACAACAGAGGATATGGAGTGTTTTTCTGAAAGGAAACTTCTGGGAAATGTGTTTAATGTATGTTTAATTCCTTGTATCCTCGGGGGGAGAGAGGGAGTAACGCGTGCCTCCTCTGACCCCCTCGCTTTATATCCTGCACTCTGACATAACCTTTAAATATCCATTAACACGCAGAGAGAGCCAGAAAACGAGGGAAGGGGGAGAGGAGAGGGGGGAAAGGGAGAAGGAGAGATGGCAAATGAAGACATGTTCTATTGCTGTTTAGTCTGTCTGTTATGGACTGCAGACCGAGGAAGGCACAATCTCTGTTTAATGAGCAATCTCTCTCTCTCTTGATTTGATCATGTCATCTCTGTATTTCTCTATCTACACACTGTCCTGAGGCTGGGTACAGTGGGGTCATATTTGTACATCATGCTCTAATATTTATAGAGATGATGTTGCTGAATGCTACATATCTATGAAGCCTATGCATTTTCACTACAGTATCAACATCATTTTAGTCTAGAGGGGCACAGCTCCAGTCATTCAGGGAAGCGGCCCAATCGATCTATAAAATCTTTATTAAAGTCAGTGATAGTACTGAGAGTTTACGCACCTGGTTCCCCCAGGTCCCAATAAGTCACTGATTGAAATGAAAGAATGAACATGTTTATATCTCTTCTTTTTCAAGGTAGTGAATGGCATAAACAGCTTCACAATGCTGGGGCAAATGACATGGTTGTGCCTGCATATAAATAATCATTCCATTTATATGTGTATGTGAATGGTTTTGGCATTGTTGTTTGGGCTCAGGTGCCAGCTATAGCAGCATATTTATATTACTGTCTAAGTAGCTGTTTTCTACAGTTTTTTACATTCTTTCTGGCATGTCTTCAGTTTGGACAGTAACTCTCCATCTCTCTGTGAGCACGGCCCCATGTCTGCGTTTGGCCTTTGTGTTGTCAGGGCAGGCTGCAACCCGCTGTGCCCTCTCAACTGAACACAAACACATCCCTGAAATTCACCATCCTCATCCCCTGCATGTTTCTCCTCATCTCTCCTAGTTTCATACAAATGCACAAATACATACACGATTGTCCCTGCTTTGAAGTAAAGTTAAATCTGAATGAGAATATACTTGGGCACAGTTATACATCATTGAACTTGTTTTGTTGTTGTGTTCTGTGCCACTGAGGACAAAGAAGAGTGCGATGTCATTTAGATAAAGCCTTCGTCCTCCAACAGACCCTTACACAACCCTCCTTCCCTCCATTCCTCCTTTCCCTCAGTCATTACCTCACGTTATTTCCCTGTTTCAGGTAAAAGCTTTGCTTGAGTGAATCTCAACATACAGTACATCTTTGTTACAGTATGCACTCACATAACTGTATGTCCATACTCCTGCTTTCAGAAGTGGAGGGCAAATAAACAACTCCAGATAATGAAGCTAGAGGAAAAACAAAGAGACATAAACTAAAGGCCTCGTGAGCTCAGAGGAGGGCAGACACATTAGGCCTCAGTACTTTCTGCTGAGTATAGAGGGTCCCTAGGCAGGCAGGGAGGCAGCGACGCAGGCAGGGAGGCAGCTCTGACATTAACTAGTGTCTTAAATGGGCACTCATTAATACACAGGGCAGACTAGGGAGGAGGGAAGGAGCTGAATCACACTGCAGTGGATGAGTTTAAATATGAAGCAAACTGAATACGGATACGGAATAGAATTCCACTAGTGGTCACAGTCGGACACAGGCATGTAGACCTGAAAGGTAGTAAAGTAAGATACTGTACGGCAAATTAAGGAAAAGAACAGAACACCTTATTTTCTAAATAAAAATATTACCTTCTCTACTTCCTCAATTGTTTTGCATGGTGATATATGTCATAAGGTAGAAGATACATCTTACTCCACATGATATGACTTAGAGGAATTGTTCCCCATGTGGAATGTTGTTTCTCTTAGGAGAGGAGTCTATGTCTCTACCTCCTCCCTCCTCTGTGTCTCTCATGACAGAAACTATGATCACTTGGCATTAGATCAAGCCCACACAAAAGTCTCTGTTGCTGTGCTCAGTGTGTCATGTTTAGTAGCAGGGTTGCCTTAGAGATGTGAACAGCTCCATTTAGAAACCCGTCTTCATTGAGATCTTTATATTGATCTCGCTGTCACGCCACCATGGGTCACTTACGGCAATGAACAAAAATAAACGTATACGGCTGACATAATTTGTTTTGATAATTTAACCAAAAGTGTGTGTGTTTATGTGTCTGTGTGTGCGTGTTTGTTCGCTGGATGCCCACATGCACACACACACATACACTTGTCCCTTGCTTGTAACATTAGCTAAACTAAACAGTATTTTAAGTGCAATTTGATGTGGCCCTAATGATGGCAGAAGTGAACTGTAGAATTAATGACACTTTGCTCCGTTTTAGCTCCAATTTGGTTGGGCATTAAAGAGAATGTGTGTTAAAAGAGCCGCTGGCCTAATGGACCGTTCATACCTCTGCTTTGATGTCTGTGTACCAAATGGCACCCTATTCCCTACATAGTGCACTATCCATAGGGCCCTGGTAAAAAATGAGTGCACTATTTAGGAAATAAGGTGCCATTTGGGACGCAGAATGTCTGCAGAGCAGAGTAGAGCAGTGCAGAACGTGTCCTTTTACAGACATTACTAATGGAGATATGATAGACGTCTGAGTTAACAATAGAGACCAATAGACCTCAAATAGCACTGGTTACCAACTGTGACTGATCAATTATTGAAAACGGCTGCGACTGTTAGATACAACCAGGATACCATTGAAGTACTTGGTTTGAGTTCTGATTGATCCTCTATGAACTAATGCAGCTTCATGCACCAAGCTCATGCCCCTATGGCCACCCCCAGTATGACACACACACACACGCACACACAACACACACACACACACACAGAGCGCTTCCTGTATCTCCTCCTTCCCTGAGACAGACCTGCTTCAATTAAATCCAATCATTCAAAAAGCACACATTGCCCTACACATATTTCCACCAGCCTTAGAAGATTAAAAGCAATCTCGGTGCCAAATTTCATGATGGCAGACACATCACAACCCAGGGTCCTCGGGGAGAGGGTGTGTTTGAGAGCCAGAGACTGCTTCTCTCTTTTACACAAAGTTGGCATCCTTTCAGAGTCCTCCCCATCACAAGGCCTTTTCTCTCCTTTTGATGTCTGTGTCAGTTTCTCTCTGTCTTTCTCTAAATTAATAATCCTGCTTTGAACTTTATCACGCAAAAGCCTCACTTTGTGGCGTGAGAGAGCACAGAAAAGGCAAGCAGGCAGAGATGCAGCCTACAGTAGAGAGAGGCGGAGGTGTGTTGACAAACCGATCTCGCCTGCACTTTATCGACTATGAAACCAAGAGTACAAAGAAAAGCAGAAAGCACCAAAGGCTGATAGCTACTCTTCTCCAAAAACAATATTCTGTAAAGTCAGATACACAACCTGGGACTCAACCCCACATCAGCCTGGGACCCACATCAGCCTGGGACCTGGCCCACATCAGCCTGGGAGCTGGCCCACATCAGCCTGGGATCTGGCCCACATCAGCCTGGGACTTGGCCCACATCAGCCTGGGACCTGGTCCACATCAGCCTGGGACCTGGCCCACATCAGCCTGGGACCTAGCCCAGAATACGACGGCATAGAGATCAACATGTCGAGGGCCATGATCCAAAAAGCGAGTGAAGACGAGTGAGTGAGTGACTGAGTCAGATAGAGCCAACGAGACCAAGGGCAGGTCAGTGGCCAACGTTGGCCCAACCTCACAGCAACCAATGAGTAAGGTCAAAGCAGGGTCAGAGGATGGGTCTGCCCATCAGAAATCTTATTCAGTAGCTGACCTTTACTGAACACAGAGACCAACACACAGACACCGCTCTGCACCAAACACAGGGCTGAAGATGAAAGGAAGATCAGAGACGGAAGAGAAGGTAAAGAAGCCTGATAGAAGTCAAGAAGGGCAGGAGAAATGGAGAGGGCAAAGGATGGAAAGAGGGAGAGAACGAGAGCGAAACAAAAAGTAAGAGAAAATATTTAGTCTGAACTTCGCCCTTATTTGCCGTCTTCTCTGTCCAATTACAAGCAGAGCCAGAGGCAGGAAGAGCCATGACAGAAACTGTCTGGAGCAAACGACACACAGAAACCATGAAGTAAACACACATTATCAAAGCAGACAAGCTTATTCCTCACACACATACAGCCAGGGTAGATGTTAAGTGAAGAAACATGTGAAAGTTAAGATAGTGTTGTCACATTGGAGATTGTCTGCGTGTAAAATGTCAAATGCTATATTGTACGTTGTTAGAATGCTGCCTAGGAGGTCTGGCTGTTGAATCAGTTCAACTGTAGAATAGAAAGGGGAAGAAGAGGGGTGAGAGAGACCTTAGGGAACGAAGGACAGATGAAGAGAGAGAGAGAGAGAAAGAGAGAGAGAGAGAGAGAGAGAGAGAGAGAGAGAGAGAGAGAGAGAGAGAGAGAGAGAGAGAGAGAACGAGAGAACGAGAGAACGAGAGAACGAGAGAACGAGAGAACGAGAGAACGAGAGAACGTGAGAACGAGAGAACGAGAGAACGAGAGAGAGAGAGAGAGAGAGAGAGAGAGAGAGAGAGAGAGAGAGAGAGAGAGAGAGAGAGAGAGAGAGAGAGAGAGAGAGAGAGAGAGAGAGAGAGAGAGAACGAGAGAACGAGAGAACGAGAGAACGAGAGAACGAGAGAACGTGAGAACGAGAGAACGAGAGAGAGAGAGAGAGAGAGAGAGAGAGAGAGAGAGAGAGAGAGAGAGAGAGAGAGAGAGAGAGAGAGTTTTTGAGTTTCAAATAATCTTTATTGGGTCTGGGAGCCCACCACACAATAAATACTCATACAAAACCGTAGTTACACATCAATTAAAATCACAACTCCAATTCCTCCTCCACAGTAACTAAACACAACAGCCTCTGAATACCCCATATACTCATAAACAGATCAATATTGTTGACAAGTTCATAATAGGCAAACTCAAACCTTAGTCTCGCTGCCAACATTCCCTCCAGCATTCCAACCACATCCACAGACCCCTGTCCCCGAATACTGTTCTTTCGGGTCTTCCATATCGCTAATTTTGCTGCACCTAACACAAAATTAAGCAACACAACTACACCTTTTTGACTAAACCTGCACTTTGGCCCAAATATATACAGTTGGGAAGAGAAAACCTCTCCCAACGTTGAGAACCAATTAGTGATCAGGTCAATCATCCCGACCAACCTGGGACACTGTAAAAACAGACGTGCCAGAGTTTCAGACTCAGCACAGAATAGACACCCCTCCCCAACAGTAGGATCCAGGTGTACCAGATACATGTTGGTGGCTATGGCTCCATGTATTATCCTCCATTGGAGTTCAGCTGTCCTCTTATCAATAGGCAGTTTGTATAATGATCACCAACAGCCTTTTGGGGAGGCACCTGGACCAAACACACCCGCCCAACTCGTCGATTTTACCCCTTCCAGGGAAGAGGCATGGGACACCTTTACACATATTCTGTACATGGCCTTCTTTCCCACCTCCTTGAACTCCCCCAGCTCCGGGGTATCGAAGGAAAGCAGCATCCCCACGTCCTCCTCGAATGCCCCCGCCGCAGCACTAACAATCAGTGCAGGGAACACATAATCCAGACCCTCCTTCCACCGATCAGAATTGGAAGTGTCAGTCACATACTGCAAATGAAGTACTGGCAAGGAGTCACAGACCTCAGCGACGACCTTCCTCAGTAGGCGAGACGATCGAATCCCCGCTCTTTCTCCCAGCTCCTCCAATGACCTATTCCTGTTCCGCATCAGATGACCCAGCTTAGTACACCCCATGCCTAACAGGCATGAACGTAGGCTAGCTGAACCCAGAACACGGGACTGGATGGCAGTGTTGTGAAAAAGAGGCTCTTCAAAAAGCCACATCCCTGGTGGCGTGCAGGCCTTACGGGACTTGACCAGAACTCTCCAAGCCTGCATAACAGACTCATAAAATGGAGTCAGGCCAGGCAACTCACCCCCCTCCAGCTTTAAGAGGAAAAGGTGCTTGTCTAAGCCCAAACAGCCCGCTCTCCTCATCAATGTGTAGGTTGTGTCAACCCAGCTAGAACCGTCACTGTACAACAGTCTCTGGGATGCTTGAAGCCTGAAAGCCATGATCCTAGAGGAAATGTCCACCAGGCCTTGCCCACCCTCGTGCAGTGGCAGGTACAGGGCTGCAGCTTTAATCCAGTGTTGTCCAGACCAGAAGAAATTGACAAGGGTCCTCTGAAGCTCTTGTATCAGACCCTTTGGTGGCTGCAAAATCATTAGTCTGTGCCACAGGGTAGAGGCAGCAAGATTATTAGCTACCAGTACCCTTCCCCTATAAGACAGCTGGGGCAGCACCCATTTCCATCTTGACAGTCACAGGCACACACTTTCTCCACTACACCCTCCCAGTTCTTTTTCTGACAGACATCGGAGCCTAGAAAAACCCCCAAAGTCTTCATCCCATCCCCGTGGAGCGGACCCCATCTGAAGCTGACCTGCCCACAGCGCTTCACTCTTTCCCCAATTGACTCTAGCTGAGGAGGCCCCCTCATACACCTTTAAAGCGTTTGAGAGAACCTTAACATCCTCACCCCCTGTAATAAAAACTGTCACGTCGTCTGCATACGCAGACAGTGCTATCGTGGGACCCTTCATTACACCTGGCACAGAGAAACCAGTAAGCTTCGCTCTTAAAAAACAAAGCATTGGTTCAATCGCCAGACTATATAACTGCCCTGAAATTGGGCATCCCTGCCTGATGCCCCTTTGGACAGGGATGGGGCAACTCAAACTACCCCCCACCTTCACCATTCACGAGGCCCCAGCATACAGTAAATTCATCCAAGACAAAAAACATCTTTCATTGTTTTAAACAAGTACTGGTGGTCCACACGATCAAAAGCCTTCTCCTGATCCAAAGAAAGTAAACCCACATTTACATCAGACAGTTTACAAATGTCTAAAACATCTCTTATTAGAAACAAGTTGTCAACAATAGAGCGATCAGGTACACAGTAAGACTGGTCCTTGTGGACCAACAATCCCAGATACTCTTTCAACCTGTTTGAGAGACATTTACAAACAATTTTATATTCTGCACACAGCAAAGCAACAGGTCTCCAATTTTTTATGAGAGCCAAACCCCCCTTTTTTGGCAACAGTGAAAGTACTGCACGTTGACAAGATACAGGAAGAGAGCCCTCATGAAAAGATTCACACACCACTTCATAAAAATCCTCCCCAATAGACCCCAAAAGTGCTTATAAAACTCGGATGGTAAACCATCAATGCCAGGGGCTCGGCCTGTTGAGAGCTGCATAACTGCTGTGGACAGCTCTTGCAGTGTAATGTCAGAGTCCAATACGACTCTTTGCTCAGGTCCCAATTGAGGATGACCGTGTAACAACTGTTCAGTACACAGAGAGTCACAATCCTCCGCCTTATAGAGGGCAGAGTAGAAATCCACGGCATGTTGACGCATTTCACTGTCATCCGTGGTCACCTTCCCATCAGGGAGACGAAGGCAGACCATCTGTTTACATTGCAATGTCGACTGTCCTAGGTTTTAAAAAAAAGTGCTAGGAGCATCCATATCCTTGAGGGAATCGAAACGAGACCTAATCAAGGCACCCTTCACTCTTTCATGCAGAAACGACCTCAGTTCATGTTTCTTGTCCTGTAAGTTCATGACTAGTCCGGGGTCATTCTGAGTGAGTAACTTCAATTCAATAGATTTGATGTCCTGTTCAAGGGCCCTGATAGTCTCTTTAACTTCAATTTGAGACAGAGCAGTATACTGTTGACAAAATAATCGTATTTGGGCCTTCCCAACCTCCCACCATTGTATCAAGGATTCAAAATTCCCTTTTGTAACCCTCCATTTTTCCCAAAACAACAAAAACCTTTCACAAAACATGACATCATGTAACAATTTAACATTAAAATACCAATAAGATGATGACCTTCATGGACAGGAAAAGTGAATATCAACAGTGACAATATGGTGATCAGAGAAACCCACAGGAGTAATGTCACACCTTCCAACCCTACTACAGTATTGCTCAGATACATACAACCTGTCTAACCTTGCTGCACTGACATAACCTTCATTAACTTTTAGCCATGTGTACTGCCTAACTTTTGCATTCCTTACTCTCCACACATCAGAAAGCTCAAACTCAGTTAATAGACCAGACAGACAAATTGCTGACCGCAGGTGATCTTCTTCAGCGGTGCGATCAACAGTAAAATCCACTGTACAGTTCCAGTCCCCCCCTAAAACCATACACCCCTCTTGGTCACACTGTCTTAAGGTTTCCTTTATTTGATCAAAACCAACAATACGCTCTGTACCCTCATTAGGAGCATAAACATTAAAAAAAACGAACGAAAACCCCATAACATCCACCTTGACCAATAAAACCCGACCCTTGACAATCTCTGTTGTAGATACCACAGTCACCCCTAAGCTTGAAGAAAACAAGATTGCCACCCCAGCACTGAAATTAGTACCATGACTGAGTATATGCTGCCCCTCCCACCACATACCCCAGGCAACCTCATTTTCCTCATCACTATGTGTCTCCTGTAGGAAAACTACATTAAGCCTTTTCTGTTTTATTACTTCTAATACCCAAGCCCTCTTATTCCTGTCCCTTCCTCCATTAATATTGAGAGAACCTACCCTTAGTATCTCCATATAGAAAATAAAAAGCAGAAGATACCACAGAGAAACCAGACAAAGAGAATAAAACACCATATGAGGCATAATCATTATCATTATTTAAATTTTCTCTTAACCTGACCACGTTTCCCACCACCTTTTGCTGCTGCAACAGCAGTAACAAATTTCCTCAAGCGAAACCGCTTCTTCTCACTCAACTGGTCTAACCCCACCGTCTTCTGTAACATCACAGCTGACCTCACAAACTTATCAACATCAAAATAATCTGCCAATTTGACAGATTTCCCAAAAGTCTGATCCAGAAACCCATTTACCTCCTCTAGATCATAAATTGAGTCCTCACCAGCTGATATCGTATCAAGAGAGATATCCATATCCTTCTCCTGATCCTCCTCAACTGAGGCCACAGACCACTGACTCCCCTCTACCACATCCCTTTCAACACTCCCCACTTGCTCCCCATCACTCGTACCAGACATCTCCTCCACTACCTGGGAGACTAGCCCCACCTGAACCCCATTACTCGTAGTGGGCATCTCCTCCACTACCTGGGAGCCTAGCTCCACATGTACCCCCTCCTGTACCCTATTACTCGTAGTGGGCATCTCCTCCACTGCCTGGGAGATTAGCTCCACATGAACCCCCTCCTGTACCCCAGCACTCAATAGTGGGCATCTCCTCCACTACCTGGGAGATTAGCTCCACATGAACCCTCTCCTGTAACCCATTACTTGTAGTGGGCATCTCCTCCACTACCTGGGAGATTAGCTCCACATGAACACCCTCCTGTACCCCAGCACTGGTACTGGGCACCTTCTCACCAGTCTGAGGAAATGGCTCTTCAGATCCATCCTTACCTTCTACAACAATATTTTTCTGCTGCATAACATTTCCCTCTGGTACAAGTTGCAACTCTGTGCCCTCAACACGGACAACTTGTTCCTCAGCAACAGATGCTTGTGGCTGCTCTACCGCTGTCAGCCCACCTCTCCCAACATCAGTGGGCCCAGGTGTTACGAGGACCACCTGCACCCCTCCCTCTGCCTTCTCCCTTTTCGGGCAAGCATGTCGCTTATGACCAACATCTCCACACTCAAAACACCGTTGACTACCTGTACTAGCATAAGCTATATACAGTCTATTGTCATACTTGACTTTAAACGATAACTCCAAAGTCTGCTCCGGTGAGTCCAAAAACATAAACACCTGTCGCCGAAACGACATAACCTGTTTCAACGCTGGGTGTTTGCAACCCAATGGGACAACCTTAATTGAACTTGCAAACTTCCCAAAGCGCAATAACTCGCGCTCCAATAGCTCATTTGGAATAAACGGCAGTACATTTGAAATCGTTACCGTTGTTGACGGAGAAAAAAGCGGCGTAACTTGAATAAACATTCCTCGATCAACAAGGCGCTCTTCTTTAAGAAATACCACCACCGCTTTATTCATCCGTGACGCATAAGCAACATTCTCATATCCTACCTTCTCTCCTACGGCGACCAGAAACTCCTCCACCGTGACATTAGCTTCAGTAACACACCTAAAGCCGTGCCGAAGTGACAGGGACGGCGTCCCCATTCGGGCCGCCATCCCCACCAAAATCAGGGTAATTCGACACGAAAAACAATATACTTAATTCTACCACAACAAGAAAATAGAAATAATAACCTTAATCATGCATAGAAGAAAAAAGGATATCACCAAGAAAAGGAAAACCGAAATAAAACCCAGAATATCTAACTCTACACAACACTCGCACTTAGCACTCACTCAAACAATTCCCAGCATGCACCAAACACTCCCAGCATGGAGAGAGAGAGAGAGAGAGATCCTCAACACGGGGGCCTCTCAGGGGTGCGTGCTCAGTCCCCTCCTGTACTCTCTGTTCATCCATGACTGCATGGCCAGGCACGACTCCAACACCATCATTAAGTTTGCCGACGACACAACAGTGGTAGGCCTGATCACCGACAACGATGAGACAGCCTATAGGGAGGAGGTCAGAGACCTGGCCGTGTGGTGCCAGGACAACAACCTCTCCCTCAACGTGACCAAGACAAAGGAGATGATTGTGGACTACAGGAAAAAAAAGAGGACTGAGCACGCCCCCATTCTCATCGACGGGGCTGTAGTGGAACAGGTTGAGAGCTTCAAGTTCCTTGGTGTCCACATCACCAACGAACTATCATGGTCCAAACACACCAAGACAGTCGTGAAGAGGGCACGACAAAGCCTATTCCCCCTCAGGAGACTGAAAAGATTTGGCATGAGTCCTCAGATCCTCAAAAAATTATACAGCTGCACCATCGAGAGCATCCTGACTGGTTGCATCACCGCCTGGTATGGCAACTGCTTGGCCTCCGACCGCAAGGCACTACAGAGAGTAGTGCGTACGGCCCAGTACATCACTGGGGCCAAGCTTCCTGCCATCCAGGACCTCTATACCAGGCGGTGTCAGAGGAAGGCCCTCAAAATTGTCAAAGACCCCAGCCACCCTAGTCATAAACTGTTCTCTCTGCTACCGCACGGCAAGCGGTACCGGAGTGCCAAGTCTAGGTCCAAAAGACTTCTCAACAGCTTCTACCCCCAAGCCATAAGACTCCTGAACAGCTAATCATGACTACCCGGACTATTTGCACTGCCCCCCCACCCCATCCTTTTTACGCTGCTGCTACTCTGTTAATTATTTATGCATAGTCACTTTAACTCTACCCACATGTACATATTACTTCAACTACCTCAACTAGCCCGTGCCCCCGCACATTGACTCTGCACCGGTACCCCCCTGTATATATAGCCTCCCTACTGTTATTTTATTTTACTTCTGCTCTTTTTTTCCTCAACACTTTTTTTGTTGTTGTTTTATTTTTACTTTTTTTGTTAAAAATAAATGCACTGTTGGTTAAGGGCTGTAAGTAAGCATTTCACTGTAATGTCTGCACCTGTTGTATTCGGCGCATGTGACCAATAAAATGTGATTTGATTTAAGAGAGAGAGAGAGAGAGAGAGAGAGAGAGAGAGAGAGAGAGAGAGAGAGAGAGAGAGAGAGAGAGAGAGAGAGAGAGAGAGAGAGAGAGAGAGAGAGAGAGAGAGAGAGAGAGAGAGAGAGAGAGAGAGATCTAATGACTATCATGATGATGATGATAATGATGTCTGATGATGGCATGAAGAAGCCCTACATAGATGTTGAGAGTCATAGTCCCCTGTAGCTCAGTTGGTAGAGCATGGCACTTGCAACGCCAGGGTTGTGGGTTCGTTTCCCACGGAGGGCCAGTACGAAAATGTATGCACTCACTAACTGTAAGTCGCTCTGGATAAGAGCATCTGTTAAATGACTAAAATGTCAAATAGCTTTTGTGGCATATTACCTGCTGTTTCTCTGACTGCCTGTGATACTTGAAAAACAGTGCTGTGTGTGTGCGCGCGTGCGTGTTTTTGCGCTCGAAGGAGAGACAGAGAGAATGTGGAAGTGTGTGAACCCGCTGCAAAGCCACTCGGGCCGGCGTAGGAAACTCGATTTGACACAGTCACCGTGAAGATTACCTGTGTCCAGACAGTTA
>NW_028157855.1:0-2500 GCF_964263955.1 Coregonus lavaretus | reverse complement strand
GCGTGGGTGTGTGTGCATGCATGCGTGTATGTGTGGTGGACTGGAACATGCTTTTGGAGCACCCCAGCCTGTCAAAGCACGGTCACCGAGTCAGGGAAAGGACAGCTGTGCCTTCTGGCTCCATTCACAGACACATTTCACAGACACATTTCACAGACACACTTCACAGACACACTAACCCTTATATCATCTAGATTTGCTAATACACACACACACAACCACATACATGTAGACATTCTCACACACACAGGAGGGGTGAAGGAGGAGATGGAGGGAGAGGTGGAAGGAGAGAGGATAAGTCATAGATGGACAGATGAAGGTAGAGTAGAGAGATAAACAGTGACTAATAGTGCTCTCTGATATCTCTAATAGGGAAAACATTTAGATTATTTCTGTTATTTAATTCTAATCTCTGTAATGGCTTTAACGATAGTTAATGAGCCGTCTGAGTCTGAGTGGCACACACACACACACACACACACACACACACACACACACACACACACACACACACACACACACACACACACACACACACACACTGAACTATTCCTGTAGCAACTAAACCCACTGGAGGTTTTACAATAACTTTTCTAGAACAGTGTTTACATCTTAGTCAAATTGGCCTCTAGTTGAATTGCTTTTCTCTCTGACATTCAGAGATAGATCTGAATACACCATATGGCTACTGCCAGCCAGGTCAAAGTGGGAAATATGTTATAGCTCAATTCTAAACATGTGGGAGATAATAAAACACATCAGGTGCTCTGAGTCATCGCCCCTCAAAACAGACTTTAAATGGATTATTCCCTTAAGGCCACTAGGAGCTCTGACAATGAAACTGTGTGTCTGAGAAGGTAAGAGGGACTAGAGGCGTCGTTTGAATTATCTCTGAGTGGACATCAAAGGTCTGGACCATCTCAGAGTACAACAACCAGAGTCCGTGGAGAGGGGTTTTAATGATGACTGATGGTGCTGAGCGTGGTTGGAGGGAGATAACATGGGGCACCTGCTACAGTACTCATGTATTGGGATTCAACAGTGACTACTTTACTGACTGGTAAACTGAAATCTGCCGTTTTGTTAACGACGCTGCCATTAATTCATATAGCCTATTTTTGTGTATATCTTGTTCATTATGTTTATCGAGTCGATTCGTTTTTTTATGTTCTTCGCATATTGTTTTATATGGTAATTGGAGCAATTGAAATTCATGCCATCAATTATAAAGTATTATATAAACGGCTGTATTTTGTGCTGAAACACAAGTTATTGAGAACAAGGCATCTTTTCCCCATCTCCATTGTCATAAAACTAATAGAGGAGTCTAATTGTTCCAGCAGAATGGAACTATCTTCAACAAATTGCTCTATATACATGGCTGTCACACTGCAACGTCCCCCTACTGTTCCCAGTATATTTACAGCAGCTATAACCAAAACAATGGTGTTTTCAGACGGCGGCACGCCTCAGGTGAGTTGATGAGTACCCTGTGCGGTGGCAGGGGGACTGCTGTGTGGGTGATTGGAAAGGGGAGAGAAGAGTGAGGAGAGCGTGGTTCCTGTTAAAAACGCTGGGATGCCTCTCAGCGTTCTGCGCCTCCTTTTTGGAACGGACCTGTGGCTTTTGACACTCCTGTTAGGGCATGAAACAGGATGTAACAGGAACTCTTAGCTGTGGAAAGCGACAAGTCAAGGTACATTCAGAGGGAATAGAGGTAGATAGAGGTAGCTACACAGGAGGTCACTGACTTTCCAACATAAAAGAAAAGTTGAAGTAGTTGTAAGATAATGTTCTAAAACATTTAACATGTATCAAATCGTCTCTAATAGCATAAGTTCAGTGAAGCGGTTCATAGCTATGCTAATTCATTTTGAACTGACCCCATGCCAGTGTAAGGATGGCATCCCTCCAGTGAGGGGTTATACAAGTACCCAGTTATTTTAGACGGGCTGTAGACTCAGGTGTACATACGGAGCAGGAGCAGGTGTTTCTAGTTTAATTACCACAGAGACAGAGAGAGAGAGCTCTGTTTCAACTGATGAAGGAGAGAGCTTGACAGCTGGGTCCTGACTGGACCTCACACACAAAGACAGACACACACACACATGCGTACATACGCACACACACAAACACACACACGTACACACACACATGCATGCGTACACATGTACACATGACGGACTTATGATCGCATGCACACACACACACACATTGTGCACATCTGGTCAAGTGCTCTACTAAGACTCAGAGAGAAACAGAGCTTTAGTTGTATGATAGTGAGTGCTATAGGAATGGAGTAAAGAGACTGAGAGACTGGGGATAGCCACACAATAATTGTATTGTGATTTGCATAGAATTAGGAATTAGAATACTAGAATGGACATGAACCTTCTTATAATGGGATAAAGGTCATCCATTTTGGTCAAGCATGGTTTGCCAATACTCTGATAAGATATTCTGTAAAGGAATGAATTTGAAGAATGTATCTGCCCTATAT
>NW_028157856.1:35000-44593 GCF_964263955.1 Coregonus lavaretus | reverse complement strand
CGACCCACAACATGACCACAGAACAAACTCAGTCTGCAGCGCTGTACAGTACGACCCACAACATGACCACAGAACAAACTCAGTCTGCAGCGCTGTACGGCACGACCCACAACATGACCACAGAACAAACTCAGTCTGCAGCGCTGTACAGTACGACTCACAACATGACCACAGAACAGAGGCAGTCTGCAGCGCTGTACGGTACGACCCACAACATGACCTTCTTGAGACAATCTTACTAATTTGCTAGAGAAGGGTGATTTTTCCACAAATTGACAGGTATTTACCTTTCCATGGTAGTAAGATCTTATCTATTGTTGCTAACTTTCTATTAAAATGTATTGAAGTGTGTCACGCCCTGACCTGAAGAGACTGTTATTCTCCAGGTAGTTTGGTCAGGGTGTGAAAATCTATGTTAGAATTTCTATGTTTAGGATCTAGAATTGTATTTCTATGTTTGAAGTGAGATCATTTATTTCCTTTGGGATATGTATTCCGAGTATATCCACATCACCATCAGACCATTTTTATTGGTAAATTACAAGGTCATGTAAAAAATTGTATTTTTTAGTGATCCAATACGTAATATAGTACATTTATCATAAAATGGTTGTAATCGATAGAGGTTAGAAAATGTATCTAGATCCTCTATGAGGCTGTGGAGGGATTCAAGTTGTGGATTTAAAAGAAAACATGAATCATCAGCGTACAATGACACCTTTGTTTCTAATCCCTTGATATTATTGTTGGATCTGATTTTAATAGCTAACATTTCGATGGCCATAATAAATAGATATGCCGATAGTGGACAACCTTGTTTCACTCTTCTTGACAGTTTAAAACTTTCTGAGAAGTAGCCATTATTTACTATTTTACACCTAGGGTTACTATACATGATTTTAACCCGTTTAATAAGAGATTCTCCAAAATTGAAATGCTCCAGGCATTTATATATAAACCCCAGTCGTTCTTTATCAAATGCCTTTTCGAAGTCTTCTATGAATAGCAGGCCTGGTTTCCCAGATGTTTCATAGTGTTCTATTGTTTCCAATACTTGCCTTATATTATCTCCAATGTATCTTCCATGTACAGTCGTGGTCAAACGTTTTGAGAATGACACAAACACTAATTTTCACAAAGTCTGCTGCCTCAGTTTTGATGATGGCAATTTGCATATACTCCAGAATGTCATGAAGAGTGATCAGATGAATTGCAATTAATTGCAAAGTCCCTCTTTGCCATGAAAATGAACTTAATCCAAAAAAAAACATTTCCACTGCATTTTTAGCCCTGCCACAAAAAGACCAGCTGGCATCATGTCAGTGATTCTCTCGTTAACAAAGGTGAGAGTGTTGACGAGGACAAGGCTGGAGATCACTCTGTCATGCTGATTGAGTTAGAATAACAGACTGGAAGCTTTAAAAGGAGGGTGGTGCTTGAAATCATTGTTCTTCCTCTGTTAACCATGGTTACCTGCAAGGAAACTCGTGCCGTCATCATTGCTTTGCACAAAAAGGGCGTCACAGGCAAGGATATTGCTGCTAGTAAGATTGCACCTAAAAACCATTTATCGGATCATCAAGAACTTCAAGGAGAGAGGTTCAATTGCTGTGAAGAAGGCGTCAGGGCGCCTAAGAAAGTCCAGCAAGCGCCAGGACCATCTCCTAAAGTTGATTCAGCTGCGGGATCGGGGCACCACCAGTGCAGAGCTTGCTCAGGAATGGCAGCAGGCAGGTGTGAGTGCATCTGCACGCACAGTGAGGCGAAGACTTTTGGATGATGGCCTGGTGTCAAGAAGGGCAGCAAAGAAGCCACTTCTCTCCAGGAAAAACATCAGGGACAGACTGATATTCTGCAAAAGGTACAGGGATTGGACTGCTGAGGACTAGGGTAAAGTCATTTTCTCTGATGAATCCCCTTTCCGATTGTTTGGGGCATCCGGAAAAAAGCTTGTCCGGAGAAGACAAGGTGAGCGCTACCATCAGTCCTGTGTCATGCAAACAGTAAAGCATCCTGAGACCATTCATGTGTGGGGTTGCTTCTCAGCCAAGGGAGTGGGCTCACTCACAATTTTGAATAAAGAATGTTACCAACACATCCTCCGAGAGCAACTTCTCCCAACCATCCAATAACAGTTTGGTGACGACCAATGCCTTTTCCAGCATGATGGAGCACCTTGCCATAAGGCAAAAGTGATAACTAAGTTTCTCGGGGAACAAAACATCGACATTTTGGGTCCATGGCCAAGAAACTCCCCAGACCTTAATCCCATTGAGAACTTGTGGTCGATCCTCAAGAAGCGGGTGGACAAACAAAAACCCACAAACTCCAAGCATTGATTATGCAAGAATGGGCTGCCATCAGTCAGGATGTGGCCCAGAAGTTAATTGACAAAATGCCAGGGCGGATTGCAGAGGTCTTGAAAAAGAAGGGTCAACACTGCAAATATTGACTCTTTGCATAAAACGTAATGTAATTGTCAATAAAAGCCTTTGACGCTTATGGAATGCTTGTAATTATACTTCAGTATACCATAGTAACATCTGACAAAAATATCTAAAAACTCTGAAGCAGCGAACTTTGTGAAGACCAATACGTGTGTCATTCTCAAAACTTTTGACCACGACTGTAGAGGGACTTTCTTTGTATCTGGCCATCATAGAGGTGGATAGAGGGACCTTCTTTGTATCAGTGCCATCATAGAGGTGGATAGAGGGACCTTCTTTGTTTCTGGCCATCATAGAGGTGGATAGAGGGACCTTCTTTGTATCAGTGCCATCATAGAGGTGGATAGAAGGACCTTCTTTGTTTCTGGCCATCATAGAGGTGGATAGAGGGACCTTCTTTGTATCTGGCCATCATAGAGGTGGATAGAGGGACCTTCTTTGTTTCTGGCCATCATAGAGGTGGATAGAGGGACCTTCTTTGTTTCTGGCCATCATAGAGGTGGATAGAGGGACCTTATTTGTATCAGTGCCATCATAGAGGTGGATAGAGGGACCTTCTTTGTTTCTGGCCATCATAGAGGTGGATAGAGGGACCTTCTTTGTTTCTGGCCATCATAGAGGTGGATAGAGGGACCATCTTTGTTTCTGGCCATCATAGAGGTGAATAGAGGGACCTTCTTTGTATCTGTGCCTTATTGGCTTCTATGACGGCATGGGAGGCGCCATTGAGGCTATCTCCATTTTAGTGTGTGTGTGTGGTGTGAGTGAGTGAGTGAGTGTGTGTGTGTGTGTGTGTGTGTGTGTGTGTGTGTGTGTGTGTGTGTGTGTGTGTGTGTGTGTGTACCTACCCAGATAGTTCCTGGTCTTGACAGACTCCTGTATCCTGATGTTAGTGGCTCCAGCCGGTATCTCCAGTATCTTATGGTAGCCCACACTGAGCACCGGCCGAGAGAAGGTCCCACTTACCACCTCATAGTCCTGACACACACACACACACACACACACACACACACAGACACAGACACAGACACAGACACACACACACACACGAGTGAGGGATAGAGAAGAGACCAGTTTCAGTCCAACCACCGTGTTTGAGCTTTGAAGCTTTCTCTCTTTCTGTTCTCTCTACTCTCTCTCTTCCTGTTCTCTCTACTCTCTCTCTTTCTGTTCTCTCTCTCTCTTTCTGTTCTCTCTCTCTCTTTCCGTTCTCTCTACTCTCTCTCTTTCTGTTCTCTCTACTCTCTCTCTTTCTGTTCTCTCTACTCTCTCTCTTTCTGTTCTCTCTACTCTCTCTCTTTCTGTTCTCTCTACTCTCTCTCTTACTGTTCTCTCTCTCTCTTTCTGTTCTCTCTCTCTCTTTCTGTTCTCTCTACTCTCTCTCTCTTTTTGTTCTCTCTACTCTCTCTCTTTATGTTCTCTCTACTCTCTCTCTTTCTGTTCTCTATACTCTCTCTCTTTCTGTTCTCTACTCTCTCTCTTTCTGTTCTCTCTCTCTCTTTCTGTTCTCTCTACTCTCTCTCTTTCTGTTATCTCTACTCTCTCTCTTTCTGTTCTCTCTACTCTCTCTTTCTTTCTGTTCTCTCTACTCTCTCTCTTTCTGTTCTCTCTACTCTCTCTCTCTGTTCTCTCTACTCTCTCTCTTTCTGTTCTCTCTACTCTCTCTCTTTCTGTTCTCTCTACTCTCTCTCTTTCTGTTCTCTCTACTCTCTCTCTTTCTGTTCTCTCTACTCTCTCTCTCTGTTCTCTCTACTCTCTCTCTTTCTGTTCTCTCTACTCTCTCTCTTTCTGTTCTCTCTCTCTCTTTCTGTTCTCTCTACTCTCTCTCTTTCTGTTCTCTCTACTCTCTCTCTTTCTGTTCTCTCTCTCTCTTGCTGTTCTCTCTACTCTCTCTCTTTCTGTTCACTCTATTCTCTCTCTTTCTGTTCTCTCTACTCTCTCTATTTCTGTTCTCTCTACTCTCTCTCTTTCTGTTCTCTTTCTCTCTTTCTGTTCTCTCTACTCTCTCTTTCTGTTCTCTCTACTCTCTCTCTCTTTCTGTTCCCTCTACTCTCTCTCTTTCTGTTCTCTCTACTCTCTCTTTTTGTTCTCTCTACTCTCTCTCTCTTTCTGTTCCCTCTACTCTCTCTCTTTCTGTTCTTTCTACTCTCTCTCTTTCTGTTCTCTCTACTCTCTCTCTTTCTGTTCTCTCTACTCTCTCTCTTTCTGTTCTCTCTACTCTCTCTCTTTCTGTTCTCTCTACTCTCTCTCTTTCTGTTCTCTCTACTCTCTCTCTCTGTTCTCTCTACTCTCTCTCTTTCTGTTCTCTCTACTCTCTCTCTTTCTGTTCTCTCTACTCTCTCTCTTTCTGTTCTCTCTACTCTCTCTTTCTGTTCTCTCTACTCTCTCTCTTTCTGTTCTCTCTACTCTCTCTTTCTGTTCCCTCTACTCTCTCTCTTTCTGTTCTCTCTACTCTCTCTCTTTCTGTTCTCTCTACTCTCTCTCTTTCTGTTCTCTCTACTCTCTCTCTTTCTGTTCTCTCTACTCTCTCTCTTTCTGTTCTCTCTACTCTCTCTCTTTCTGTTCTCTCTACTCTCTCTCTTTCTGTTCTCTCTACTCTCTCTCTCTTTCTGTTCTCTCTACTCTCTCTCTTTCTGTTCACTCTACTCTCTCTCTTTCTGTTCTCTCTACTCTCTCTCTTTCTGTTCTCTCTACTCTCTCTTTTTGTTCTCTCTACTCTCTCTCTTTCTGTTCTCTCTCTCTCTTTCTGTTCTCTCTACTCTCTCTTTCTGTTCTCTCTACTCTCTCTCTTTCTGTTCTCTCTACTCTCTCTTTCTGTTCCCTCTACTCTCTCTCTTTCTGTTCTCTCTACTCTCTCTCTTTCTGTTCTCTCTACTCTCTCTCTTTCTGTTCTCTCTACTCTCTCTCTTTCTGTTCTCTCTCTCTCTTTCTGTTCTCTCTACTCTCTCTTTCTGTTCTCTCTACTCTCTCTCTTTCTGTTCTCTCTATTCTCTCTCTTTCTGTTCCCTCTACTCTCTCTCTTTCTGTTCTCTCTACTCTCTCTCTTTCTGTTCTCTCTACTCTCTCTCTTTCTGTTCTCTCTACTCTCTCTCTTTCTGTTCTCTCTACTCTCTCTCTTTCTGTTCTCTCTACTCTCTCTCTCTTTCTGTTCTCTCTACTCTCTCTCTTTCTGTTCTCTCTCTCTCTCTCTTTCTGTTCTCTCTACTCTCTCTCTTTCTGTTCTCTCTACTCTCTCTCTTTCTGTTCTCTCTACTCTCCCTCTTTCTGTTCTCTCTACTCTCTCTTTCTGTTCTCTCTACTCTCTCTTTCTGTTCTCTCTACTCTCTCTCTTTCTGTTCTCTCTACTCTCTCTTTCTGTTCTCTCTCTCTTTCTGTTCTCTCTACTCTCTCTCTTTCTGTTCTCTCTACTCTCTCTATTTCTGTTCTCTCTACTCTCTCTCTTTCTGTTCTCTATACTCTCTCTCTTTCTGTTCTCTCTACTCTCTCTTTCTGTTCTCTCTACTCTCTCTTTCTGTTCTCTCTACCTCTTTCTGTTCTCTCTACTCTCTCTCTTTCTGTTCTCTCTACTCTCTCTCTTTCTGTTCTCTCTACTCTCTCTCTTTCTGTTCTCTCTACTCTCTCTCTTTCTGTTCTCTCTACTCTCTCTCTTTCTGTTCTCTCTACTCTCTCTCTTTCTGTTCTCTCTACTCTCTCTCTTTCTGTTCTCTCTACTCTCTCTCTTTCTGTTCTCTCTACTCTCTCTCTTTCTGTTCTCTCTACTCTCTCTTTCTGTTCTCTCTACTCTCTCTCTTTCTGTTCTCTCTACTCTCTTTCTTATTTTTGCCCTACAGATGTGTTTTATGTAAATTTACTTTAAAAAAATATATGTTTTATTTTATTTAGTTGTACATCTTGTCTCTGTGTTGTTTCTGGTTTCCTCTATCCTGTTGTTCGATGTTTTATTGATGAACAATAAAGATCTGTGATTGATTAGTATATTATACAGTCTGTTATACAGACCCAGCACACACGCACACACACACACACACACACACACACACACACACACACACACACACACACACACACACACACACACACACACACACACACACACACACACACACACACACACACACACACAGAACAACTGTCCAGTTCCAGCAGCAGTGACTGAACAACATCAACTTGAGTAAAACCATGAGTGTATAAGTTCTGCCTTAAGCACAACAGAGGAGGCTGGTGGGAGGAGTTATGGGAGGACAGGCTCTTTGTAATGGCTGGAATGGAATAAATGGAACAGTTTCAAACACATACGGAAACCACATGTTTGACTTTGTTCCATTGATTCCATTCCAGCCATTACAATGAGCCTGTCCTCCTATAGCTCCTCCCACCAGCCTCCTCTTACACACACTACCACTACCACCACAACACGCCACCACACACACACACACATACCAACACACACACATACACACATACCAACAAACATCAGCAACATAAATTCTCACTCTTTTCCAATAATAGCTGACAGCTATGGAAGCCAGCCAGTTTAGTAACAAGTAGAAACCCAAACAGTCTTGCAACTAACTCCTAAACTAACTAACTCCTCCTAACCTAACTAACTCCTAAACTAACTAACTCCTCCTAATCTAACTAACTCGTAAACTAACTAACTCCTCCTAATCTAACTAACTCCTAAACTAACTAACTCCTCCTTATCTAACTAACTAACTCCTCCTAATCTAACTAACTCCTAAACTAACTAACTCCTCCTAACCTAACTAACTCCTAAACTAACTAACTCCTCCTTATCTAACTAACTCATAAACTAACTAACTCCTCCTTATCTAACTAACTCCTAAACTAACTAACTCCTCCTAACCTAACTAACTCCTAAACTAACTAACTCCTCCTAACACAACTAACTCCTAAACTAAGTAACTCCTTGTAATCTAACTAACTCATAAACTAACTAACTCCTCCTAATCTAACTAACTCATAAACTAACTAACTCCTGCTTATCTAACTAACTCATAAACTAACTAACTCCTCCTTATCTAACTAACTCATAAACTAACTAACTCCCCCTAACCTAACTAACTCCTAAATCAACTAACTCATCCTCACCCAACTATCTCCTAAACTAACTCCTCCTAATCTAACTAACTAACTCCTCCTTATCTAACTAACTCATAATCTAACTAACTCCTCCTAATCTAACTAACTAACTCCTCCTTATCTAACTAACTCATAATCTAACTAACTCCTCCTAATCTAACTAACTAACTCCTCCTAACCCAACTAACTCCTAAACTAACTAACTCCTTATAACCTAACTAACTCCTTAACTAACTAAATAACTAACATTATTACAGCAACAAATACAGCAATGAATCCAAAACAAACTCATAGTCCTACATACACCTATTCCATATTGACATTGATTACATTCTGTAGAAGTTGAACCAGAAGTACAAGTAACAATTAGCTGATTTACAAGTAACACACATTTTTGTGGTAGAAGTAGCTTTCTTGCTAGCTGCTAGTGTGGTTGTCTTACCTCCACAGGGGTGCCACTGGCCTGTGTATCCCATGGAAGAGCATCCGAGGACGGGTAGAGGAGGCAGAGAGCCAGGGTGAGTCTGAGGAGAACCAGCCCCAGCCATGAGGACACACACTGCTGCTGCTGCTGACACCACCCTGCCATGGAGACTGCCTGGCTGACTGAACAGCCACTCACTGGAGGAGAGGAGAGGAGAGGAGAGGAGAGGAGAGGAGGGAGGGAGGGAGGGAGGGAGAGGGATGGAGGGAGGGAGGGAGGGAGGGAGGGAGGGAAAGGGAGAGGGAGGAAAAGGGAGGGAGGGAGGGAGACCACTGACCAGCCATTCACTGGAGGAGAGGAGAGGAGGGAGGGAGGGAGGGAGGGAGGGAGGGATGGAGGGAGGGAGACCACTGACCAGCCATTCACTGGAGGAGAGGAGAGGAGAGGAGGGAGGGAGGGAGGGAGGGAGGGAGGGAGACCACTGACCAGCCATTCACTGGAGGAGAGGAGAGGAGAGGAGGGAGGGAGGGAGGGAGGGAGGGAGGGAGAGGAGAGGAGGGAGGGAGGGAGGGAGGGAGGGAAAGGGAGGGAGGGAGGAAGGGAAAGGGAGAGTTCCCTCTCTTTTTACAACATCCCTCCTTTGTCTCCGTCTCCGTCTCTCTCTCTGTCTCTGTCTCTGTCTCTGTCTCTGTCTCTCCGTCTCTCTGTCTCTGTCTGTCTGTCTGTCTGTCTGTCTGTCTGTCTGTCTGTCTCTCTCTCTCTCTCTCTCTCTCTCTCTGTTCTCAGTCCATTCCAATCTTTATTTGTCTGGCAACCTTCTTCTTTCTGTTTCTCAATCCTTCCCAGACAGAGGAGGGGGTTACAAACACTTTGGCACCACAATGTCAATGAAAACACCTCTCCAAGGAATATAAAGCGATCTGTAAGACAGACAGAGCCCTGTGGTGTGCTCCCCAAACCCTGCCAACATCAGCTCTCCTCCCTCAGTGTCCCACGGAGCAACAGAGTGGAGGGGACATCAGCTCTCCTCCCTCAGTGTCCCACGGAGCAACAGAGTGGAGCGGACATCAGCTCTCCTCCCTCAGTGTCCCACGGAGCAACAGAGTGGAGCGGACATCAGCTCTCCTCCCTCAGAGTCCCACGGAGCAACAGAGTGGAGGGGACATCATCTCTCCTCCCTCAGAGTCCCACGGAGCAACAGAGTGGAGGGGACATCAGCTCTCCTCCCTCAGAGTCCCACGGAGCAACAGAGTGGAGGGGACATCCGAACAACAGAGTGGAGGGGACGACAGAGAGCAAGACAGAGGCAGAGACAGAGAGAGCGAGAGACAGAGAGAGACAGAGAGAGAGAGACAGAGAGAGACAGAGACAGAGAGAGACAGAGAGAGAGTGACAGAGAGAGACAGAGACAGAGAGAGAGAGAGTGAGAGACAGAGAGAGAGAGAGTGAGAGACAGAGAGAGACAGAGAGAGACAGTGACAGAGAGAGAGAGAGGGGGGGAAGGGGAGACATGTTATTGTGTGTAAGAACTCGGTCCATGACCACCTGGAGTCCCTAACAACACACAACACACCCGACACAATCAACAGCGTTACCTAACACAGGTGTGTATCATAACA
>NW_028157856.1:0-30000 GCF_964263955.1 Coregonus lavaretus | reverse complement strand
TAACTAACTCCTCCTAACCTAACTAACTCCTCCTAACCTGACTAACTCCTCCTAACCTAACTAACTCCTCCTAACCTAACTAACTCCTCCTAACCTAACTAACTCATCCTAACCTGACTAACTCCTCCTAACCTAACTAACTCCTTCTAACCCAACTAACTCCTCCTAACCTGACTAACTCCTCCTAACCTAACTAACTCCTCCTAACCTGACTAACTCCTCCTAACCTAACTAACTCCTCCTAACCTGACTAACTCCTCCTAACCTAACTAACTCCTCCTAACCTAACTAACTCATCCTAACCTGACTAACTCCTCCTAACCTAACTAACTCCTTCTAACCCAACTAACTCCTCCTAACCTGACTAACTCCTCCTAACCTGACTAACTCCTCCTAACCTAACTAACTCCTCCTAACCTAACTAACTCCTCCTAACCTGACTAACTCCTCCTAACCTAACTAACTCTTCCTAACCTAACTAACTCCTCTCTCCTTTCCTCTCCTTCTCTCCCCTCTGGCTTTCCCCTTCTGCCTGCCTCTCTCCTCTCCCTAATGTTACTTAGAGCTCCTGCCCTCAGAACCACATTTCCCAGGAGGCCGATGGTTACGGCTGATTCAGAACCATTCCACCTGATGATTCACTCCCAAAGAATCAAACCATTAAATTATTCACCACTACAGACCAGCCATATCAGGAACCAATTAGAGTGATTTAGAGTGATTCAGACTTACAGTAAGTTCATTGGCAGGGAATCAAATAACACAGCACTCTATTCCCTATATGTATTATAGGGCCTTAGGAAAAAAACAATTACGCTGTGGATTAAAGCATGACATTTGGTGATATGAAAACATCCTAGAAGGGGTGCTTATTGCAAACTTAACCAAAATGCGGAATTCAAAATGGCCGCCAATGTAGATGGTAATGTTTAAAATAGCTTATTAAGGACGTTTCCTAAAATAACATGAAATGAAGAAACAATAGTGGAGAAAATTAAAGACTCAGAGCCCTGGTTCGGCATCATGATAATACAGCATCCTGGACACTTCAGAGCCCTGGTTCAGCATCATGATAATACAGCATCCTGGACACTTCAGAGCCCTGGTTCAGCATCATGATAATACAGCATCCTGGACACTTCAGAGCCCTGGTTCGGCATCATGATAATACAGCATCCTGGACACTTCAGAGCCCTGGTTCGGCATCATGATAATACAGCATCCTGGACACTTCAGAGAACAGAGGGGCTCACTTTTACAACCTTAGGTCACACCTTAGGAGTTGCTGCAAGTGTTGGCAGTCTCTGGTATCAACTGTTTATCCCCTCCAAGATGCTGATTGGATGGTTTTCAGACTTTCAGACTTGACCAAATGCTTGTTTGGTACACTGCTGGGTTTGAATGTTGCAGCAGTGCAGCCTGTGGGGGGGGGGGGGGGGGTGTTCTCCTTCTAAAACGAGGGCATTGCGTTCATCCACCTCTGGCCTGCTGGCTCCCCTTCCTCTGCGGAAGCATAGTTCCCGCTCAGCCCAGTCAAAACTGTTCGCTGCTCTGGCACCCCAATGGTGGAACAAGCTCCCTCACGACGCCAGGACAGCGGAGTCACTCACCACCTTCCGGAGACATTTGAAACCCCACCTCTTTAAGGAATACCTGGGATAGGATAAAGTAATCCTTCTACCCCCCCCCCCTATAAATAAATAAATTTTAAAAAATTAAAAAAATTGTGAAGTGGTTATCCCACTGGCTATAGGGTGAATGCACCAATTTGTAAGTCGCTCTGGATAAGAGCGTCTGCTAAATGATGTAAATGTAAAATGACCTCTTGGAGAAGAGATCCTTACTCAGATCATTGACACAATCTAGGCTTGTTGTCTCTTGTCAGAGAGAACACTGGTAGCTCTCAAGCAATGTGAAAGTGGACCAATCCTGATCGAGGAAATGGTTCAGCTGCAATAGAAAAGAAGGCATCAGTCACCTCTGTGAAATTACGTCCAGGCGCTCCACTGTCTTTTTTTTACCTTTTCCATGAAACTGTGAGGTTGTATCATGACCTGTGAATGCGTGGCAAGCCTGGCAAAGCCAAACTCTTGTGCACTCCAAGCCTTTCGTAGACGGTGTCGATGCAAATCTCCTGGTGGTTTTTACCCCATACCAAAAGCCACCCACAGCTTTATGGTTGGATAATCCTTGGTGAGATGGAAGGAACAGCCAATCAAGGAGGACAACGACGTCTGTATCCACTGTTCCAATGATAATGGTCTGTACACCCTTTTGGGCGGCAGGTAGCTTAGTGGTTAAGAGCGTTGTGCCAGTAACAGAAAGGTTGCCGGTTCTAATCCCCGAGCCGACTAGGTGAAAAATCTGTCTGTGCCCTTGAGCAAGGCACTTAACCCTAATTGCTGCTGTAAGTCGCTCTGGATAAGAGCGTCTGCTAAATGACTAAAAATGTCAAAAAAAAAGAAGGACATCTTTAAGATGAAGGCATACTCTTGTGTCTGCCTCTTCATTGTCCAATTCTGGCATTGATGTCAGACAGCCCTTCGACATCACAGACTCATCAGTTGTAACAATGATCTATTTTCCATCTTCAGATTCATTGGCTCACACCTCCTGTGTCAGCACGTTGAACCATCTTCAGATTCATTGGCTCACACCTCCTGTGTCAGCATGACAAACCATCTTCAGATTCATTGGCTCACACCTCCTGTGTCAGCACGACGAACCATCTTCAGATTCATTGGCTCACGCCTCCTGTGTCAGCACGTTGAACCATCTTCAGATTAATTGGCTCACGCCTCCTGTGTCAGCATGACGAACCATCTTCAGATTCATTGGCTCACGCCTCCTGTGTCAGCACGTTGAACCATCTTCAGATTAATTGGCTCACGCCTCCTGTGTCAGCATGACGAACCATCTTCAAATTCATTGGCTCACGCCTCCTGTGTCAGCACGTTGAACCATCTTCAGATTCATTGGCTCACGCCTCCTGTGTCAGCACGTTGAACCATCTTCAGATTCATTGGCTCACGCCTCCTGTGTCAGCATGATGAATCATCTTCAGATTGATTGGCTCACGCCTCCTGTGTCAGCATGATGAACCATCTTCAGATTGATTGGCTCACGCCTCCTGTGTCTGCACGTTGAACCATCTTCAGATTCATTGGCTCACGCCTCCTGTGTCAGCATGACGAACCATCTTCAGATTCATTGGCTCATGCCTCCTGTGTCAGCACGACGAACCATCTTCAGATTCATTGTCTCACGCCTCCTGTGTCAGCACGACGAACCATCTTCAGATTCATTGGCTCACGCCTCCTGTGTCAGCACGACGAACCATCTTCAGATTAATTGGCTCACGCCTCCTGTGTCAGCACGACGAACCATCTTCAGATTGATTGGCTCACACCTCCTGTGTCAGCATGACGAACCATCTTCAGATTCATTGGCTCACGCCTCCTGTGTCAGCACGACGAACCATCTTCAGATTAATTGGCTCACACCTCCTGTGTCAGCATGACGAACCATCTTCAGATTAATTGTCTCACACCTCCTGTGTCAGCATGACGAACCATCTTCAGATTAATTGGCTCACGCCTCCTGTGTCAGCATGACGAACCATCTTCAGATTCATTGGCTCACGCCTCCTGTGTCAGCATGACGAAACATCTTCAGATTCATTGGCTCACGCCTCCTGTGTCAGCATGATGAACATCTTCAGATTCATTGGCTCACGCCTCCTGTGTCAGCATGACGAACCATCTTCAGATTCATTGGCTCACGCCTCCTGTGTCAGCATGACGAACCATCTTCAGATTCAATGGCTCACGCCTCCTGTGTCTGCACGTTGAACCATCTTCAGATTAATTGGCTCATGCCTCCTGTGTCAGCACGACGAACCATCTTCAGATTCATTGGCTCACGCCTCCTGTGTCAGCATGTTGAACCATATTGGTGGGTAGGCAAGGAATGGACAATGACGTCAATGATTTTGGAGAAGAGGTGGCCAGGGATCTACTGCGATCAGGGGATGTACTGCGATCAGGGATCTACTGCGATCAGGCCTAGCAGATCAGATTTGTGAGTTGGCAGGTGAAGCATTACGTTCTTTGAAAGGGCTGGAAAAGCAGGGTTATTCCAACGAGAGAAAAACTTTTCCTGCTTTCCATCTGGGAACTTGCTCCCAATGTAGCTTTCCATCCGGGAACTTGCTCCCAATGTAGCTTTCCATCTGGGAACTTGCTCCCAATGTAGCTTTCCATCTGGGAACTTGCACCCAATGTAGCTTTCCATCTGGGAACTTGCTCCCAATGTAGCTTTCCATCCAGGAACTTGCTCCCAATGTAGCTTTCCATCTGGGAACTTGCTCCCAATGTAGCTTTCCATCTGGGAACTTGCTCCCAATGTAGCTTTCCATCTGGGAACTTGCTCCCAATGTAGCTTTCCATCTGGGAACTTGCTCCCAATGTAGCTTTCCATCTGGGAACTTGCTCCCAATGTAGTTGGCTGAAAAGCGTACAGTCATTTTTTTATGCTGACAGTTGCTTTTTTCTCTTGTGTGACCGGCTTTGCTTTAGCAGGGGGGTACATTATCCCCTCCTAATGCTCCGATGGATGGATGTGTTCCTATCCATAATGACTTCCTGGAGATATTTATAATATTGAGAAGTGCCTGTTTTCTCAATGTTGTGGACAGTGGTAATAACATCTTTGCTCGGTGCAAATTGCATGTTTCCAAAACCAGAAGCTCTGGACGTTTATCTAGGAATGGACTCGTCTTGCTTGACATTGAGTTGCACCTGGCCACTTGGGCTTTTTGAATGTTTGCTGGTGTGATGAACTTTGCTTGTGTTGAAGGGGACTCTACATTCAAAAAGCTGGGATTCAAAATAAACCAGGTAGTCTGGCCTGCTCAGGTCCTGTTACCACCCATCTCCGGTAGTCTGGCCTGCTCAGGTCCTGTTACCACCCATCTACGGTAGTCTGGCCTGCTCAGGTCCTGTTACCATCCATCTACGGTAGTCTGGCCTGCTCAGGTCCTGTTACCACCCATCTCCAGTAGTCTGGCCTGCTCAGGTCCTGTTACCATCCATCTACGGTAGTCTGGCCTGCTCAGGTCCTGTTACCACCCATCTACGGTAGTCTGGCCTGCTCAGGTCCTGTTACCACCCATCTACGGTAGTCTGGCCTGCTCAGGTCCTGTTACCATCCATCTACGGTAGTCTGGCCTGCTCAGGTCCTGTTACCACCCATCTCCAGTAGTCTGGCCTGCTCAGGTCCTGTTACCATCCATCTACGGTAGTCTGGCCTGCTCAGGTCCTGTTACCACCCATCTCCAGTAGTCTGGCCTGCTCAGGTCCTGTTACCATCCATCTACGGTAGTCTGGCCTGCTCAGGTCCTGTTACCATCCATCTACGGTAGTCTGGCCTGCTCAGGTCCTGTTACCACCCATCTCCAGTAGTCTGGCCTGCTCAGGTCCTGTTACCATCCATCTACGGTAGTCTGGCCTGCTCAGGTCCTGTTACCATCCATCTCCGGTAGTCTGGCCTGCTCAGGTCCTGTTACCATCCATCTCCAGTAGTCTGGCCTGCTCAGGTCCTGTTACCATCCATCTCCGGACGGCAGTGGGGTTCTCTGTTAGACCAATGGCTGCCGCTGTTCCTTTTACCAGCTAATGGTTTTTGCTCGTGGGCTTTGGTCAAGCGGCATGAATGAGAACTTGTTGTAATTCTGGCAAAGACCCAGAAGTCTGAGAATTCTTCTCTGATGTCAGCTGGTAGAGTTTTCACGTCTCGGATGTGGCTAGGAATCCACCAATGCGCGGTTTGTTCTGTCCAGCGCAAAGAACCAGGGTGCCGAAGTCTCTAACGTTTCAACACGAAGACCAACATTTCTAGTTCTGTGTTCACAGGCAAAAATCATCAGTCTCTCAAATTCAAGAACAATGTAACTCCTAGGGTGTGTTGACGTTTGTTATTTTGAAGCTTGATAACATGTTTGTTTTTTTACATCGTTAAGGTGAACATTTGAGTGGTTTCCAGGTAGATTTCTGGTGTTTCCAGGCTATTTTTTGCCACTTTAGGCAGGTTACCTATTAAATATAACGAAGAATGGTCACAAATACACTATATTTTTGTATCATATATGGCCAAAAGAAATCAACGGTAATATCACCCATCCAAAATTGTATTCAGTATTGGCGGCCATATTGGATTATATTTAAAAGAATAAGGGGTGCCATGCCCCAGTGTTTGGGCACCCCTTCTAATATCAATTAATACACATCCCAAAGAGCATCTCTACCAAATGTGATGCTTTAATCCGCTCTGTAACGGTTTCATCACTTTTAGGCCCCCGGACTAATGATGCAGCTTTTGCCAAAAGTAATGCACTGTATAGGGAATAGAGTGTGTGTGTGTGTGTGTGTGTGTGTGTGTGTGTGTGTTTGTGTCTCACCTCACATTCTCTCATGGTGTTGGCTGACCTTCTCTCCGTCTTGTTTATGGTAATAATATTTATCTGGACATAAATGATTGGTTCAACTTTAAACACATATGGACGCAATATTTTCATAGCCCTGCTAACACACGCACACACACACACACACCGTGAGAGTTAACTGTAGAAGTTTCCGGACCTTCTGATTTTAACTGCTGGAAAATGACGGATGTGAAGACAGAGGAGAGATAAATAAATATTCCAAATGATCTTTTACGGTAAAGCTCTGCTGTCTTGTGTAATGGAGGTGGTTCAGAAGCGTGAGACCCAGGGGCTGTATCTATCAAGCATCTCAGAGGCTCTGCTGTCTTGTGTAATGGAGGTGGTTCAGAAGCATGACACCCAGGGGCTGTATCTATCAAGCATCTCAGAGGCTCTGCTGTCTTGTGTAATGGAGGTGGTTCAGAAGCATGACACCCAGGGGCTGTATCTATCAAGCATCTCAGAGGCTCTGCTGTCTTGTGTAATGGAGGTGGTTCAGAAGCATGACACCCAGGGGCTGTATCTATCAAGCATCTCAGAGGCTCTGCTGTCTTGTGTAATGGAGGTGGTTCAGAAGCGTGAGACCCAGGGGCTGTATCTATCAAGCATCTCAGAGGCTCTGCTGTCTTGTGTAATGGAGGTGGTTCAGAAGCATGTGACCCAGGGGCTGTATCTATCAAGCATCTCAGAGGCTCTGCTGTCTTGTGTAATGGAGGTGGTTCAGAAGCGTGAGACCCAGGGGCTGTATCTATCAAGCATCTCAGAGTAGGTGTGCTAATCCAGGATCAGTTATGCCTTTCAGATCACCATGAATGAGATTGCATGGACAGAGGAAACCTGATCCTGGATCAGAGCTGAGACCCAGACATTCTGGAAGGCTCCGGAAGACTGCTCTGGAATGTTGGGAATTCCAACCGGACAACAGTTCTAGAACCGGCAAAGCACTGTGACAGCTTCATTCAAGCCATGTTGGATTATGCATGCGTACTGTGTGTGTGTGTGTGTGTGTGTGTGTGTGTGTGTGTGTGTGTGTGTGTGTGTGTGTGTGTGTGTGTGTGTGTGTGTGTGTGTGTGAGTGAGTGCAGGCACGCCAAAACATGTGGCCAGTTACGAGCATAGAGGGACCTTGAAATAACTTTAGAACACACTCACATCAAGTTTCAATCTTTAAATGGCACGTGCACCAGTACAGTGAAATGCCTTTCATGCAGCTCTAACCCCAACAATGCAGTAATCAATAACAAAAACATACAAATTAAGAAATAAGAAGAACAGGAGAAAGTAAGAAGCTATATACAGGGTCAGTTCCAGTACCATATTAACAATGTGCAGGGATACTGGAGTGATGGAGGTAGATATGTATAGGGGTCAGGTGACTATATACAGGGTCAGTTCCTGTACCATATTAACAATGTGCAGGGATACTGGAGTGATGGAGGTAGATATGTATAGGGGTAAAGTGACTATATACAGGGTCAGTTCCAGTACCATATTAACAATGTCCAGGGATACTGGAGAGATGGAGGTAGATATGTATAGGGGTAAGGTGACTATATACAGGGTCAGTCCAATACCATATTAACAATGTGCAGGGATACTGGAGAGATGGAGGTAGATATGTATAGGGGTAAGATGACTATATACAGGGTCAGATCCAATACCATATTAACAATGTGCAGGGATACTGGAGTGATGGAGGTAGATATGTATAGGGGTAAGGTGACTATATACAGGGTCAGTTCCAGTACCATATTAACAATGTGCAGGGATACTGGAGTGATGGAGGTAGATATGTATAGGGGTCAGGTGACTAGGCATCAGGATATATGATAAACAGAGTAGCAGCAGCTTGTATGTGAGTGGGTGGGCGTGTGTGTAGAGTCAGTATAAATGAATGTGCTTAATATGTGTGATTGAGCAGATGATGGAGTGAGTGTTTGTGTGTGTGTTGGAGTGACAGTGTGTGTGTGAGTGTGTAGCTATTTATGGTATGGGGACAGAAGCTGTTCAGGAGCCTGTTGGTGTCAGACTTGATGCTCCGGTACCGCTTGCCGTGCGGAAGCAGAGAGAACAGTCTATGGCTTGGGTGGCTGGAGTCTTTTTCGATTTTCCGGGCCTTCCTTTCACCTTTCTCCTGATATAGATGTCCTGGATTGCAGGGAGCTCGGCCCCAGTGATGTACTGGGCTGTCCGCACCACCCTCTGTAGCACCATGCGATCCAGGGCGGTGCTATGGCCATACCAGGCGGTGATGCAGCCAGTCAAGATGCTCTCAAAGCTGTAGAACTTTTTGAGGATCTTCAGGGCCCAAACCTTTTCAACCTACTGAGGGGGAAGAGGCGCTGTCGCTCTTCTTCCCGACCGTGTTGGTGTGTGTGTGGACCATTCTAAGTCCTTAGTGACACCGATGAACTTGAAACTCACGACCCGCTCCACTACAGCCCTGTCGATGTGGATGGGGGCGTGGCCCCCCCCCGTTTCCTGTAGTCCACTATCAGCTCCTTGGTCTTACTAACGTTAAGGGAGCGGTTGTTGTCCCGGCAACACACTGCCAGGTCTCTGACCTCCTCCCTGTGGGCTTCCGCAGGCCGACCACCGTCGTGTCGTCAGCAAACTTGACGATGGTGTTGGAGTCGTGCGTGGCCATGCAGTCGTGGGTGAACAGGGAGTACAGGAGGGGGGACTAAGCACACAACCCTGTGGGGCCCCCCGTGTTGAGGATCAGCGTGGCGGAGGTGTTGTTGCCTACCCTCACCACCTGGGGGGGCGGCCCGTCAGGAAGTCCAGGATCCCAGTTGCAGAGGGAGGTGTTCAGTCTTAGGATCTGTTATGAGGAGTTTCTGGTATTGAGAAGTTCAGGAAGCAAGAGATCAGTCGACACTCAGCTGGACGTTTCGATTTACATTTATTTCAGTACTGGATCATATGACGAGATGGAACGTGCTTTGCCTCTTGTCATATGACTGACTTCCATACCAAATCTCTTAGCTTATATAACGCCCTTCCAATCTACTTGTATCTTACACAGTTGCTAACCATTATTGATTGTCACTCATCCACCACCATATCATCCATTCCATCACGCACCCCATCCTAAGATTCATCATCCACCTCCTTGGTGTAGTGTGGCACCCTAGCCAGGCCATTCCATCACGCACCCCATCCTAAGATTCATCATCCACCTCCTTGGTGTCGTGTGGAACCCTAGCCAGGCCATTCCATCACGCACCCCATCCTAAGATTCATCATCCACCTCCTTGGTGTCGTGTGGCACCCTAGCCAGGCCATTCCATCACGCACCCCATCCTGAGATTCATCATCCACCTCCTTGGTGTCGTGTGGCACCCTAGCCAGGCCATTCCATCACGCACCCCATCCTAAGATTCATCATCCACCTCCTTGGTGTCGTGTGGCACCCTAGCCAGGCCATTCCATCACGCACCCCATCCTGAGATTCATCATCCACCTCCTTGGTGTCGTGTGGCACCCTAGCCAGGCCATTCCATCACGCACCCCATCCTAAGATTCATCATCCACCTCCTTGGTGTCGTGTGGCACCCTAGCCAGGCCATTCCATCACGCACCCCATCCTAAGACTAGCACCAGTGGCCCCCCAATCTACTGACACTGACCTATCTTGGCACACTGACCAATCTATCTTGGCACACTGACCTATCTTGGCACACTGACCTATCTTGGCACACTGACCTATCTTGGCACACTGACCTATCTTGGCACACTGACCAATCTATCTTGGCACACTGACCTATCTTGGCACACTGACCAATCTATCTTGGCACACTGACCTATCTTGGCACACTGACCTATCTTGGCACACTGACCTATCTTGGCACACTGACCTATCTTGGCACACTGACCTATCTTGGCACACTGACCAATCTATCTTGGCACACTGACCTATCTTGGCACACTGACCTATCTTGGCACACTGACCTATCTTGGCACACTGACCAATCTATCTTGGCACACTGACCTATCTTGGCACACTGACCTATCTTGGCACACTGACCTATCTTGGCACACTGACCTATCTTGGCACACTGACCTATCTTGGCACACTGACCTATCTATCTTGGCACACTGACCTATCTTGGCACACTGACCTATCTTGGCACACTGACCAATCTATCTTGGCACACTGACCTATCTTGGCACACTGACCTATCTATCTTGGCACACTGACCAATCTATCTTGGCACACTGACCTATCTTGGCACACTGACCAATCTATCTTGGCACACTGACCTATCTTGGCACACTGACCTATCTTGGCACACTGACCAATCTATCTTGGCACACTGATCTATCTTGGCACACTGACCTATCTTGGCACACTGACCTATCTTGGCACACTGACCTATCTTGGCACACTGACCTTCGGTTCCTATCCCATGACAACCAATACCACATGGCTTGTCCTATGTTCTCTGTCCGCATACAGATGATGATTTCTCCCATACATGAATGAATCTTGTATCACAAATCATCATAACAGGGTCCCTAGCTTGGTGATGAGCTTGGAGTGGGGGGGGGGACAATGGCGTTGAACGCTGAGCTGTAGTCAACGAACAGCATTCTAGGTGGGTGAGGGCAGCGTGGAGTGCAATTGAGATTTTGTCGTCTATGGATCTGTTGGGACGGTATGCAAATTGGTGTGGGTCTAGGGCGGTCTGGGATGATGGAGTTGATGTGAGCCATGACCAGCCTTTCAGAGCACTTCATGATTACAGATGTGAGTGCTACTGGACGGTAGGCGTTGTGGCATGAAGCCTTAGAGTTCTTAGAAACAGGAATGATGGTGGTCGTCTTAAAACATGTGGGGATTACAGACAGGGACAAGGAGAGGTTGAAAATAACCGTGAATACGCCTGCCAGCTGTTCTGAGAGCGAGATCACGATGTTGCACGATGTTGTTGTTGTCAAAAGCGTGCATAAAATGCATTGAGTTCCTCTGGTCGAGAGGCATGGTTGGGCAGATCACAGTTGGGTCTTCCTTTGTAATCCATAATGGACTGTAGCCCCCTGCCACATGCGTCGGAGCCTGTGTAATAGGATAACACCTTGTTCCTATATTGTCCTTTTGCTCGTTTGATGACTCTGCGGAGGTCGTAGCGGGACTTCCTGTTCCTGTTCCTGTCCTCAGCTGTAGCCCCAGGGTTGTCTATGATAGCTCTGTGTGTGGAAAGCCCTGTCCTTTAGTTTAGCGCCAACCTCTGTGTTAATCCAGGGCTTTTGATTGGGGAAGCAGTTAACCTTTACTGTGGGGACAACGTCTGCGATGCATTTCCGAATGAAGCCTGGTTAGCTCGTCGACGTTATCGGCGTCCCGAAACAACATATTCCAATCAGTGCTAGCGAAACACTTCTGTAGCATAATCTCAGATTCTGGTGTCCGTTTCTCAACGGAGCAAGTCACGGGTAATTTCTGAGTTTCTGCTTGTAAACAGGAAGCAGGAGTACAGAGTCATGATCTGATTTCCCGAATGGCGGATGAGGGAGTGCCTCGTACGCTTGCTTTATCTCCCATAGTGGCGAGGGAGGAAGAGGAAGTGTTGACGGAAGTTGGGCATCGCGTGTCTTAATGATGCAGATTTAAAATTGCCGGCAACCAGAAAAGCAGCCTCTGGGTGTACGTTTTCCTGCTTGGTTATAGCCTCGTACAGTTTTTTTCTTGTCCTGAGGTGAAATGTATGCAACAGTCACGATAACAGCTGAAAACTCCCTCGGGAGGTAGAAGGGTCGGCATTTGACCTTTCAGGTATTCCGAGACCTGGTTAACAGCGGGTGACACTTCCACCAGTTGTTGTTGATGAAGAGGCAAAATCCCTCCCACCCTCGATTTCTCCAACTCCACTGTCCTGTCCGCCCGATGAATGGAGAATCCATCGAGTTGGATGAGCCATGAGGGGTATCTTGTCCGAGAGCCAAGTTTCAGAAAAGCAGAGTATATTGCAGTTTCGAGAGACCCATTGTTAGAAAATCCGCGATCGGAGGTCATCCATCTTACTATCAAGTGACTGTCATGTCTACTCCTGCTCTTCCCCTCTGGCGTGCGACGTCGCCGGGGATTCGTCATTACGCTCCTGCAGATCATTAGGATTCACACCTGGACTCCATCACCTTCCTCATTACCTTCTGTCACGCCCTGGCTCTAGGGACTTGTATTGGTTGAGTCAGGGTGTGTATTTTCTGTGTTGGGTTTGTCTAGGTTAGTTTCTAGATCGTTTAGTTTCTATGTTGGCCAGGGTGGTTCCCAATCAGAGGCAGCTGTAGCTCGTTGTCTCTGATTGGGGACCATACTTAGGTAGCCTGTTGGCACTAGTGGGGTGTGGGATCTTGTTCCGTGTTAAGGTATGTTATTTGTCTACCTTGGACGTCACGTTTCGTTTGTTGTTTTGTCGTGTGTTTAGTCGTGTAATAAATATGAATGCATATCACGCTGCGCCTTGGTCCTTCTCGTCCGTAAACGATCGTGACACCTTCCCTCCCTTACGTTTATTCCTCAGTCGGTATTGTTCCTGTCTTCCTGCTATATCGCCGCGGTTACGCCGTCTCCTTTTCATGTTTGTTGTTTTATTAAAAACGTTTCACCTTCACCTGCTTTCTCGACTCACAGCGTCATTGTTACAGTGACTGTAGGATGGAGGGAAGGGGTCGCCTGCTTCTCGACTCACAGCGTCATGGTTACAGTGACTGTAGGATATGGGGAAGAGGTCGCCTGCTTCTTGACTCACAGCGTCATGGTTACAGTGACTGTAGGATATGGGGAAGAGGTCGCCTGCTTCTCGAGTCACAGCGTCATTGTTACAGTGACTGTAGGATGGAGGGGAGGGGTCGCCTGCTTCTCGACTCACAGCGTCATTGTTACAGTGACTGTAGGATGGAGGGAAGGGGTCGCCTGCTTCTCGACTCACAGCGTCATGGTTACAGTGACTGTAGGATGGAGGGAAGAGGTCGCCTGCTTCTCGAGTCACAGCGTCATTGTTACAGTGACTGTAGGATGGAGGGAAGAGGTCGCCTGCTTCTCGACTCACAGCGTCATGGTTACAGTGACTGTAGGATGGAGGGAAGAGGTCGCCTGCTTCTCGACTCACAGCGTCATTGTTACAGTGACTGTTGGATGGAGGGAAGAGGTCGCCTTAATGTCTCCAGGATCATTGGGTTGGAATTACAGAAGGATCCCAGGGCAGATGAGTCGAAAGTTGAAGCTGGAATTGAGGTTAGTAACTGCCGATCTGATGTTCAAAAGTTCTTGTCGGTTGTAAGAAATTTTAGCGGAAACATTTTGTGAAATTAATGTAAAAATAAACTACAAAATAATAACAAAATAGCCGACATCCAGTGGAGCATCACCACAATACACACCACAATACACACCACAATACACATCACAGTAAACATCACAATACACATCACACACTACAAATCACACTACACATCACACCACACATCACACTACAAATCACACAATATGCATCACAATACACATCAAAATACACATCTCACAATACACATCAACATATACATCACACAATACACATCACTTACGTAAATCCTTTGGTCCTTAAATGAAACTGGTATACTTTTTTATTTATCACAATTTTCTTTAACCAATTATGTTCTTTAACGTAAGGCCGACAGACAAGTTCCTTACTTTCTCCCCCTTCCACTTTCCTCTTCCATTATTGCAGTAATGCTGCAATTAGTTGGTTGTAATTTTGGATAGAGCAGACAATTCCATATGTTGTTGTTAGCTGCATGTGCGACATAACGCCACCAGTCCTACCTATGATATCATTTACGAAGATTATACCTTTTCTAAACATTTTTTCAAAAAAGAATGTTTTTTTTATCAATTAGTATATTTGAGTTTAACTGTGCCGTAACTCCACCAGAGGATAGTGGAGATCCATATCCAATCCGTAACTCCACCAGAGGATAGTGGAGAGCCATATCCAATCCGTAACTCTACCAGAGGATAGTGGAGAGCCATATCCAATCCGTAACTCCACCAGAGGATAGTGGAGATCCATATCCAATCCGTAACTCCACCAGAGGATAGTGGAGATCCATATCCAATCCGTAACTCCACCAGAGGATAGTGGAGATCCATATCCAATCCGTAACTCCACCAGAGGATAGTGGAGATCCATATCCAATCCGTAACTCCACCAGAGGATAGTGGAGAGCCATATCCAATCCGTAACTCCACCAGAGGATAGTGGAGAGCCATATCCAATCCGTAACTCCACCAGAGGATAGTGGAGAGCCATATCCAATCCGTAACTCCACCAGAGGATAGTGGAGAGCCATATCCAATCCGTAACTCCACCAGAGGATAGTGGAGAGCCATATCCAATCCGTAACTCCACCAGAGGATAGTGGAGAGCCATATCCAATCCGTAACTCCACCAGAGGATAGTGGAGAGCCATATCCAATCCGTAACTCCACCAGAGGATAGTGGAGAGCCATATCCAATCCGTAACTCCACCAGAGGATAATGGAGATCCATATCCAATCTGTAACTCCACCAGAGGATAATGGAGATCCATATCCAATCCGTAACTCCACCAGAGGATAGTGGAGAGCCATATCCAATCCGTAACTCCACCAGAGGATAGTGGAGAGCCATATCCAATCCGTAACTCCACCAGAGGATAGTGGAGAGCCATATCCAATCCGTAACTCCACCAGAGGATAGTGGAGAGCCATATCCAATCCGTAACTCCACCAGAGGATAATGGAGATCCATATCCAATCCGTAACTCCACCAGAGGATAATGGAGATCCATATCCAATCCGTAACTCCACCAGAGGATAGTGGAGAGCCATATCCAATCCGTAACTCCACCAGAGGATAGTGGAGAGCCATATCCAATCCGTAACTCCACCAGAGGATAGTGGAGAGCCATATCCAATCCGTAACTCCACCAGAGGATAATGGAGAGCCATATCCAATCCGTAACTCCACCAGAGGATAGTGGAGAGCCATATCCAATCCGTAACTCCACCAGAGGATAGTGGAGAGCCATATCCAATCCGTAACTCCACCAGAGGATAGTGGAGAGCCATATCCAATCCGTAACTCCACCAGAGGATAGTGGAGAGCCATAACCAATCCGTAACTCCACCAGAGGATAGTGGAGAGCCATATCCAATCCGTAACTCCACCAGAGGATAGTGGAGAGCCATATCCAATCCGTAACTCCACCAGTCCTGTTTATGATATCATTTACAAAATATTATACCTTTTTTTTTTTTTTTTTTTTTCGAGAACAATGTTTTTTTTGGGATCAATTCGTTTATTTGAGTTTAACCATAATATTTGTTGTAATATTTGTTCTGTCTTTTCTGGTGGATTGAACTGAAATTGCAACCAATTTTCTATGGCTTGTTATAAAAATAGCGATATTTTGGAGATCATTTCATTTTCAAATAACCGAAAGTGAGAGGTTGTAATCTGAATAAAGGGAAAAAGGCCATTCTTGAACATGGGGTGAGACAATCTTACTAATTTGCTAGAGAACCAGTTCGGATTTAAGTATAGCTTTTGTATGACTGAAACCTTTAGTGAGAGGTCTAATGCTTTAATATTTAATAATTTCTGCCCTCCAAATTCATATTCATTATATAAATAGGCCTGTTCAATTTTGTGATATGACTAAAGAGTTAATTAGGGTGATTTTTCCACAAATAGACAGGTATTTTTCTTTCCATGGTAGCAAGATCTTATCTATTTTTGCAAACTTTCTATTAAAATGTATTGTAGTGAGATCATTTATTTCGGGATATGAATAGTATGTCCACTTCACCGTCAGACCATTTTATTGGTAAACTACATGGTAATTTAAAAGTTGTATTTTGTTTAATGTGAACGTTTTATTTTTTGGTGATCCAATATGCAATATAGTACACTTATCATAATTTGGTTGTAATCCAGAGAGGTTAGAAAAACGATCTAGATCCTCTATGAGGCTGTGGGGGGATCCAATTTGTGGATTTAAAAGAAAACATGAATCATCAGCGTAGAATGACACCTTTGTTTTTAAGCCCTGGATTTCTAACCCCTTGATATAATTGTTGGATCTGATTTTAATAGCTAACATCTCGATGGCCACAATAAATAGATATGCCGATAGTGGACAACCTTGTTTTACTCCTCTTGACAGTTTAAAACTTTCTGAGAAGTAGCCATTATTTACTATTTTACACCTAGGGTTACTATACATGATTTTAACCCGTTTAATAAGAGATTCTCCAAAATTGAAATGCTCCAGGCATTTATATTTTATTCCAATGTTAGTAAACAATGTAAATGTAAACATACACTGTACAGCCTCAAGACGTGGTTAAAGGTAGACTCAGCAATATGACATACAGTGGCTTGCAAAAGTATTCACCCTCCTTGGCATTTTTCCTATTCTGTTGCCTTACAACCTGGAATTAAAATTGATTTTGGGGGGGTTTGTATCATTTGATTTACACAACATGCCTACCACTTTGAAGAAGCAAAATATGTTTTATTGTGAAAGAAACAAGAAATAAGACAAAAAAACAGAACTTGAGCGTGCATAACTATTCACCCCCCCCAAAGTCAATACTTTGTAGAGCCACCTTTTTCAGCAATTACAGCTGCAAGTCTCTTGGGGTATGTCTCTATAAGCTTGGCACATCTAGCCACTGGGATTTTTGCCCTTCTTCAAGGCAAAACTGCTCCAGCTCCTTCAAGTTGGATGGGTTCCGCTGGTGTACAGCAATCTTTAAGTCATATGTTACGCACGCCTCTCGGAAGAGGGAACGCAACACCCTGCTACAACTCAACTCTCCGTGGTGTGAAAGAGGTATGGGACTGTAGGTGTGAGTAAGGATGACAGAAGGCAGAGAATACCGTTAACAGGGAATTTATTCCTTCGCACGGTAAGTTTGGGGAAAAGGGGCTGGACGGAACCAAAGCAAAGAAAGTAAATATCAAAGCCCCCTCTCCTACCTTACCTGCCTACCCACTACTTACTTAACTAGCACCACCTGGTGCACTAACCAAAATACAAGGGATGGTCCGCCCAGGTCTTTCCTAGTGTGCATAGACAGTCAACCTCTACGGGTAATGTATGCCCGCGGGCCTCTTGCCTAAGCACTCCCTAGGTGCCTTCCCCTTCCCCCCTTGGGAACAAATGAACCAGAATAATACAAACTGGTTCAACAACAAAACCTGAGAAAAAAACTAACTCAGGACATTAAAGAAACTCTGAGCAACAAACTAACACAAAACATTACAATCAGCTCTCACAGCAACAACTACACAGTACATACCAAATATCTTAGCAACAACCAACATGCTATAACTCTCAGCCATTAGCCCTCTCTCTCTCATCTCTGGTTCCCCCCCTTCTGAGCAACAGAACTGGGGCTTATATAGCTTTAGGAGGAGTTGGTAATTGGAGACAGCTGCGTCCTGACGAGGGCGCGGGGTCAGCTCTCCAATCATCAATGTTCATTGACCAATCAGCTGCTTGTTGGGGAATTTCAGGAACCCATTTCCTGAAATACATACATGAAAATACACAAACCACAACACAGAAACTGGGGGACGTAACATCATACCACAGATTCTCAATTGGATTGAGGTCTGGGCTTTGACTAGGCCATTCCAAGACATTTAAAATGTTTCCCCTTAAACCACTCGAGTGTTGCTTTAGCAGTATGCTTAGGGTCATTGTCCTGCTGGAAGGTGAACCTCTGTCCCAGTCTCAAATCTCTGGAAGACTGAAACAGGTTTCACTCAAGAATTTCCCTGTATTTACATTTACATCTTAGTCATTTAGCAGACGCTCTTATCCAGAGCGACTTACAGTTAGTGAGTGCATACATTCTTTTTACATACTGCCCCCCCGTGGGAATCAAACCTACAACCCTGGCGTTGCAAACGCCATGCTCTGCCAACTGAGCTACATCTCTGCCGGCCATTCCCTCCCCTACCCTGGACGACGCTGGGCCAATTGTGTGCCGCCCCATGGGTCTCCCGGTCGCGGCCGGCTACGACAGAGCCAGTAGCCAGACCGGAAATTGACCCACTATGCTGTTTACTTTCTGTATCTACAGTGCCTTGCAAAAGTATTCATCCCCCTTGGCGTTTTTCCTATTTTGTTGCTTTACAACCTGTAATTTAAATAGATTTTTATTCCATAAAGCCTAGCTCTGTGGAGTGTACGGCTTAAAGTGGTCCTATGGACAGATACTCCAATCTCCGCTGTGGAGCTTTGCAGCTCCTTCAGGGTTATCTTTGGTCTCTTTGTTGCCTCTCTGATTAATGCCCTCCTTGCCTGGTCCGTGAGTTTTGGTGGGCGGCCCTCTCTTGGCCGGTTTGTTGTGGTGCCATATTCTTTCCATTTTTTAATAATGGATTTAATGGGATGTTCAAAGTTTCTGATATTTTTTATAACCCAACCCTGATCTGTACTTCTCCACAACTTGTTTGGAGAGGTCCTTGGTCTTCATGGTGCCGCTTGTTTGGTGGTGCCCCTTACTTAGTGGTGTTGCAGACTCTGGGGCTGTCAAGGCGTGCTGAAGGTGGGTGTGGTGTATGAATCATGCGCAGGACGCAGAGGCTCAGTCCAAAGGCTTTAGTGCAATATATATAAAAGACAGAAGCACAATAAGCCCGAAGGCGAATACACGGCGCACACAGGCGACAAAACAAACGGCGCACAAACATGTGCAAAAGAACCTCTCCAAAACACTGGAGGGAAAATGTAGCTCCAAACACGAAACAGAAGCGCAATCACACACAACGACAAGCACACACAACGAGAACTAAATAGGACACTAACGAGGACTAACAAGACACAGGTGTACAACATCCAGACAAAACCAAACGAACATGAAACATAGATCGGTGGCAGCTAGTACTCCGGGGACGACGACCGCCGAAGCCTGGCCGAACCAGGAGGAGGAGCAGCCTCGGCCGAAACCGTGACAAGGGCCTTTTCAGAACAGGTGTATATATACTGAGATCATGTGACACTTAGATTGCACACAGGTGGACTTTATTTAACTAATTATGTGACTTCTGGAGGTAATTGGTTGCACCAGATCTTATTTAGGGGCTTCATGGCAAAGGGGGTGAATACATATGCACGCACCACTTTTCCGTTATTTATTTTTTATAATTTTTTGAAACTAGTTATTTTTGTCATTTCACATCACCAATTTTGACTATTTTGTGTATGTCCATTACATGAAATCCAAATAAAAATCTATTTAAATTACAGGTTGTAAAGCAACAAAATAGGAAAAACGCCAAGGGGGATGAATACTTTTGCAAGGCACTGTAGATGCAGAAAGTAAACAGCATAGTGGGTCAATTTACGGAACTACTAAGAGCGTTGAAGCGCGAGACTCAACTTCTCTGCTGTTTTGGTGCCCTGGCTACTGTGATGCGAACCAGCACATGAGCAGATACTGTGTGAGAGCGAAGTGTTGCATCTCTCTCAATATCTCTGGTGCTGCTCGTTGTAGCGTGGACAGCTGCTAGTAGGCTTTATGGATCTCCACTATCTTCAGCCAAGGGTAAACAACGCAAAACACAATACGCCACATCAGGAAGTACCATTCCTAGGCATTAACCACTCTAGCATGGTGCTGGAAAATGGTGTTTAATAAAGAAAGTATGCATATTTTCACATTTTTTAAATATTTTTTTTTGCCTTCTCTCCATTAAAACTGCTTAAGGAGGACATCGAAGCCTTTCCAGCCTGAATGGAGAATGTTTTCGTTAGGAGCCCGTCGCCGGGGGACAGGAGTGCATCCCCAGCTGTGTACATCAAGCCCAGAGGATAGTGGAGGTCCATAAAGCCCAGAGGATAGTGGAGATCCATAAAGCCCAGAGGATAGTGGAGATCCATAAAGCCCAGAGGATAGTGGAGATCCATAAAGCCCAGAGGATAGTGGAGATCCATAAAGCCCAGAGGATAGTGGAGATCCATAAAGCCCAGAGGATAGTGGAGGTCCATAAAGCCCAGAGGATAGTGGAGATCCATAAAGCCCAGAGGATAGTGGAGATCCATAAAGCCCAGAGGATAGTGGAGATCCATAAAGCCCAGAGGATAATGGAGATCTATAAAGCCCAGAGGATAGTGGAGATCCATAAAGCCCAGAGGATAGTGGAGATCCATAAAGCCCAGAGGATAATGGAGATCTATAAAGCCCAGAGGATAGTGGAGATCCATAAAGCCCAGAGGATAGTGGAGATCCATAAAGCCCAGAGGATAATGCAAAGCCCACTAGCGGCTGCCCAGGCTATGCTCGTGGCAACGTCATTTCGCTGAGTTGACCTTCAAAACTATAATTTGATGGATGGTCAGTCCTTGCATCCATAGCTATGTCTATACATTTGACAGTGATTCCATTTCTCCAGCCCCTATCGGCCCCTCAGCTTTTTACCGAAACAGTGGCGTGGAATGCTTTGTTATTGTTTCAACGGCTGTTTGGCCCTTTAAAGGTTAGGGATTGTGGGCTAGAATGATCTGATCGTAGATCTGTCGTTAGGGTCTTGTAGTGTAGAATCCGTTGTATAGCTGCAGTGCCGTTACTGAACGATAGAGGGAGGCAGGGGACACGTTGGATGCGGAAACCGGAAGTAGGACATTTCGTCACCGTAGTGGGAAATTCAAACTTCTGCAACAAAACGTCACTGAGCGAGAGGTCGCATAGTACATTTCCAAAGTATATATTTCCACATTCGTGATAACATTTGCTGCTTTACGGACTAGATCCAAGTTTTGTATTTAAGGTAGGTTCGAAGCTTTAGCAAAAGGATAACTCAGCTAGCCAAACAGTGCGAAAGTAACGTTAGTCTAGCTAGGTGAAACCTTAGCAAACTTGGCAACCGCAAAGTCATTAAATTAGCTAGCTAACGTAATAATGTAGCGAACTGGTTTGAATTGATAAGTCCTGTCACAGCTTGCTACGGTATTTATATATGCTAGAAGTGTAAGTATGTTATTCTTGTCATCTTATGCGTTGAAACATTTTCGTGTAAGTTAACATTTTAGCTTATAGACTTTTCAAAGGAGACCGAAGGTTGTCAGTTGACAGGCAGCTAACGTTAACTAGCTAAGCCAGACTAGACAGTTTGCGAGACAGATTTGCAACGTGTGTGGATGCTATGTTAGCCAGTAGCCACCAATTGGAACTAGCCTTCTGGAGCCTTTTGGCTAAATGTCACTGTGTGCTTTTGTCGCAGCGGAGAGGTTGTGTGGTCGACGAGATGCCCATGGACAGCGCGGCGGAACTCCTCAAGTACTATGAAGTCTACGAGACCATCGGCTCGGGTGAGACATCCCGACGCAAACCACCGCATCCATACCCGGCACAACCACCCCATACCTGACACAGGAGGAACCTGGAGTGTGTGTGTTCATTCATGCAGCTCTGTGTGCATGTAGCTGTGTGTGGTCTGTGTCTGGTCCGTGTCTGTGTGTTATCCGTTCTGACCTGTGTGTGTGTCTTATCTGATCTGCTATGCAGCTGGGTGTGTTGTGTGTCCATCGGGAGGCTTTGCTAAGGTCAAGCTGGGTGTGTTGTGTGTCCATCGGGAGGCTTTGCTAAGGTCAAGCTGGGTTTGTTGTGTGTCCACCAGGAGGCTTTGCTAAGGTCAAGCTGGGTGTGTTGTGTGTCCACCAGGAGGCTTTGCTAAGGTCAAGCTGGGTGTGTTGTGTGTCCATCAGGAGGCTTTGCTAAGGTCAAGCTGGGTGTGTTGTGTGTCCATCAGGAGGCTTTGCTAAGGTCAAGCTGGGTGTGTTGTGTGTCCATCGGGAGGCTTTGCTAAGGTCAAGCTGGGTGTGTTGTGTGTCCATCGAGAGGCTTTGCTAAGGTCAAGCTGGGTGTGTTGTGTGTCCATCGAGAGGCTTTGCTAAGGTCAAGCTGGGTGTGTTGTGTGTCCATCGGGAGGCTTTGCTAAGGTCAAGCTGGGTGTGTTGTGTGTCCATCGGGAGGCTTTGCTAAGGTCAAGCTGGGTGTGTTGTGTGTCCATCAGGAGGCTTTGCTAAGGTCAAGCTGGGTGTGTTGTGTGTCCATCAGGAGGCTTTGCTAAGGTCAAGCTGGGTGTGTTGTGTGTCCATCGGGAGGCTTTGCTAAGGTCAAGCTGGGTGTGTTGTGTGTCCATCGAGAGGCTTTGCTAAGGTCAAGCTGGGTGTGTTGTGTGTCCATCGAGAGGCTTTGCTAAGGTCAAGCTGGGTGTGTTGTGTGTCCATCGGGAGGCTTTGCTAAGGTCAAGCTGGGTGTGTTGTGTGTCCATCGAGAGGCTTTGCTAAGGTCAAGCTGGGTGTGTTGTGTGTCCATCAGGAGGCTTTGCTAAGGTCAAGCTGGGTCGCCACATCCTGACAGGAGAGAAGGTGGCCATTAAAATCATGGAGAAGAAGGAACTGGGGGTGAGTCTCCCTCCCTCTCTCTCTCATCTCTTTCTTCCTCTCTCTCTTCCTCCCTCTTTCACTCTCATTCCCACTCTCTCGCTCTCCCTATTTCATTCTCTCTCTTCCTGTCTCTCTCTCGCTCTCTCTCTCTCTCTCTCTCTGTCTCTCTAATATTTACTGTGTTTTTACTGTGGTGGTTTTAATCAAATGTGAATGGCTTGTTAAAGAAACACAAAGTTAAAAAAAATATATATCTATTTTCTTCTGTGCAGGAGGACCTTCCTCGTGTGAAGGTGGAGATAGAGGCCATGAAGAGTCTGAGCCATCAGAATGTCTGTAGACTATACCATGTGATTGAGACTAATACCAAGATATACATGGTGCTGGAGGTAGGACCCCTACACATCAGCATGTCTGCACCATGATATAGACTAATACCAAGATATACATGGTGCTGGAGGTAGGACCCCACACACATCAGCATATCTGTAGACTGCACCATGATATAGACTAATACCAAGATATACATGGTGCTGGAGGTAGGACCCCTACACATCAGCATATCTGTAGACTGCACCATGATATAGACTAATACCAAGATATACATGGTGCTGGAGGTAGGACCCCCACACATCAGCATGTCTGTAGACTGCACCATGATATAGACTAATACCAAGATATACATGGTGCTGGAGGTAGGACCCCCACACATCAGCATGACTGCACCATGATATAGACTAATACCAAGATATACATGGTGCTGGAGGTAGGACCCCCACACATCAGCATGCCTGGAGACTGCACCATGATATAGACTAATACCGTCTGTCTGTCTGTGTCTGTCTCCTCCTCCAGTATTGTCCAGGAGGAGAGCTGTTTGACTACATCATAGCTAAGGACCGTCTGTCTGAAGAGGAGACCAGAGTGTTCTTCAGGCAGATCGTCTCAGCGCTGGCCTACGTCCACAGCCAGGGGTACGCCCACAGAGACCTCAAACCGGTAGGTAACCAGGGATAAGCCCACAGAGACCTCAAACCGGTAGGTAACCAGGGATACGCTCACAGAGACCTCAAACCGGTAGGTAACCAGGTATACGCCCACAGAGACCTCGAACCGGTAGGTAACCAGGGATACGCTCACTGAGACCTCAAACCTGTAGGTAACCAGGGATACGCTCACAGAGACCTCATACCGGTAGGTAACCAGGGGTACGCCCACAGAGACCTCAAACCGGTAGGTAACCAGGGATAAGCCCACAGAGACCTCGAACCGGTAGGTAACCAGGGATACGCCCACAGAGACCTCGAACCGGTAGGTAACCAGGGATACGTTCACTGAGACCTCAAACCGGTAGGTAACCAGGGATACGCTCACAGAGACCTCAAACCTGTAGATAACCAGGGATACGCTCACAGAGACCTCAAACCGGTAGGTAACCAGGGATACGCTCACAGAGACCTCATACCGGTACGTAACCAGGGATACGTCCACAGCGATATAAGCTCACCTGGGATACGTTCACAGCGGATACACTCATTGCTAAAATCATGAACTATCCCTTTAAAATGACTCTGAGCCAAGCAGCCAAATGATGAAAACAAGTGATTTTAACTTTAAGATTGCATGAATTATACATTAATTATACAAATACTGACTTTAAAGGTTGACTTTGTGGGGGAAAAAACGCTAAAATAACAGCTTTAAACAGTGTAACTGATCAATGCACCATCATACCAGGTCATTTAATGCTTAAAAACAAACAACTAATGGATGGATAAGACATTTGGCTACATAAGGGCCATTTCTTACCGATCTGTACAGCTTCCCTCTAAATACAAATCCTGTGACATGATGTCAACACATACTGGAGGAGTTAATGGCTAGCTTAGCTAACGAACTAGCTACGACACATCAACATAGCTACAGTGGCTAGCTTAGCTAACGAACTAGCTACGACACATCAACACATACTGGAGGAGTTACTGGCCAGCTACAGTGGCTAGCTTAGCTAACGAACTAGCTACGACGCATCAACACATACTGGAGGAGTTACTGGCTAGCTACAGTGGCTAGCTTATCTAACGAACTAGCTACGACACATCAACACATACTGGAGGAGTTACTGGCCAGCTACAGTGGCTAGCTTAGCTAACGAACTAGCTACGACACATCAACACATACTGGAGGAGTTACTGGCTAGCTACAGTGGCTAGCTTAGCTAACGAACTAGCTACGACACATCAACACATACTGGAGGAGTTACTGGCTAGCTTAGCTAACGAACTAGCTACGACACATCGATGAACCAGTAAAGGCACGCCCCAAAATTAAGAAAGGGGCGGTGTTGGACCATTTCCAATTGCTCTGCCACGGGGTCAAATATCATTTCCAGACTTTTTTTGGGATTAAAATCAATATTGTGATCCGACCATCTTCTTTACAGACATTTAAATTGTTTAGAAGACAGATGGAAGTTTCTTATATAAACATGACTTCCTTAGTTCAGGTGGTCTCTGACCAATAGAGTATCTTACAATCGCCCCCCACTGTCCCCTACTGGCTGCTTACTGCATTAGTTTTTACTGAACAGTCCATACTAAATACTATGTAGTATGATTAGTACACAGTATGTACTGCAGGCCTGTCAGTACCTTCAGTAGTAGGGAAGACAGATTTGGGACAAGGCCTGTCAGCACCTTCACTAGTAGGGAAGACAGATTTGGGACAAGGCCTGTAAAGCACCTTCAGTAGTAGGGAAGACAGATTTGGGACAAGGCCTGTCAGCACCTTCACTAGTAGGGAAGACAGATTTGGGACAAGGCCTGTCAGTACCTTCAGTAGTAGGGAAGACAGATTTGGGACAAGGCCTGTCAGTACCTTCAGTAGTAGGGAAGACAGATTTGGGACAAGGCCTGTCAGTACCTTCAGTAGTAGGGAAGACAGATTTGGGACAAGGCCTGTCAGTACCTTCACTAGTAGGGAAGACAGATTTGGGACAAGGCCTGTCAGTACCTTCAGTAGTAGGGAAGACAGATTTGGGACAAGGCCTGTCAGCACCTTCAGTAGTAGGGAAGACAGATTTGGGACAAGGCCTGTCAGTACCTTCACTAGTAGGGAAGACAGATTTGGGACAAGGCCTGTCAGTACCTTCAGTAGTAGGGAAGACAGATTTGGGACAAGGCCTGTCAGTACCTTCACTAGTAGGGAAGACAGATTTGGGACAAGGCCTGTCAGCACCTTCACTAGTAGGGAAGACAGATTTGGGACAAGGCCTGTCAGTACCTTCTAGTAGGGAAGACAGATTTGGGGCAAGGCCTGTCAGCACCTTCAGTAGTAGGGAAGACAGATTTGGGACAAGGCCTGTCAGGACCTTCAGTAGTAGGGAAGACAGATTTGGGACAAGGCCTGTCAGCACCTTCAGTAGTAGGGAAGACAGATTTGGGACAAGGCCTGTCATCACCTTCACTAGTAGGGAAGACAGATTTGGGACAAGGCCTGTCAGCACCTTCACTAGTAGGGAAGACAGATTTGGGACAAGGCCTGTCAGTACCTTCAGTAGTAGGGAAGACAGATTTGGGACAAGGCCTGTCAGTACCTTCACTAGTAGGGAAGACAGATTTGGGACAAGGCCTGTCAGTAACTTCACTAGTAGGGAAGACAGATTTGGGACAAGGCCTGTCAGTACCTTCAGTAGTAGGGAAGACAGATTTGGGACAAGGCCTGTCAGGACCTTCAGTAGTAGGGAAGACAGATTTGGGACAAGGCCTGTCAGTACCTTCAGTAGTAGGGAAGACAGATTTGGGACAAGGCCTGTCAGTACCTTCACTAGTAGGGAAGACAGATTTGGGACAAGGCCTGTCAGCACCTTCACTAGTAGGGAAGACAGATTTGGGACAAGGCCTGTCAGCACCTTCACTAGTAGGGAAGACAGATTTGGGGCAAGGCCTGTCAGTACCTTCAGTAGTAGGGAAGACAGATTTGGGACAAGGCCTGTCAGTACCTTCAGTAGTAGGGAAGACAGATTTGGGACAAGGCCTGTCAGTACCTTCAGTAGTAGGGAAGACAGATTTGGGACAAGGCCTGTCAGTACCTTCACTAGTAGGGAAGACAGATTTGGGACAAGGCCTGTCAGCACCTTCACTAGTAGGGAAGACAGATTTGGGACAAGGCCTGTCAGTACCTTCACTAGTAGGGAAGACAGATTTGGGACAAGGCCTGTCAGTACCTTCACTAGTAGGGAAGACAGATTTGGGACAAGGCCTGTCAGTACCTTCACTAGTAGGGAAGACAGATTTGGGACAAGGCCTGTCAGTACCTTCACTAGTAGGGAAGACAGATTTGGGACAAGGCCTGTCAGTACCTTCAGTAGTAGGGAAGACAGATTTGGGACAAGGCCTGTCAGTACCTTCACTAGTAGGGAAGACAGATTTGGGACAAGGCCTGTCAGCACCTTCACTAGTAGGGAAGACAGATTTGGGACAAGGCCTGTCAGTACCTTCACTAGTAGGGAAGACAGATTTGGGACAAGGCCTGTCAGTACCTTCACTAGTAGGGAAGACAGATTTGGGACAAGGCCTGTCAGTACCTTCAGTAGTAGGGAAGACAGATTTGGGACAAGGCCTGTCAGCACCTTCAGTAGTAGGGAAGACAGATTTGGGACAAGGCCTGTCAGTACCTTCAGTAGTAGGGAAGACAGATTTGGGACAAGACCTGTCAGTACCTTCAGTAGTAGGGAAGACAGATTTGGGACAAGACCTGTCAGTATCTTCACTAGTAGGGAAGACAGATTTGGGACAAGGCCTGTCAGTACCTTTACTAGTAGGGAAGACAGATTTGGGACAAGGCCTGTCAGTACCTTCAGTAGTAGGGAAGACAGATTTGGGACAAGGCCTGTCAGTACCTTCAGTAGTAGGGAAGACAGATTTGGGACAAGACCTGTCAGTACCTTCAGTAGTAGGGAAGACAGATTTGGGACAAGGCCTGTCAGTACCTTCAGTAGTAGGGAAGACAGATTTGGGACAAGGCCTGTCAGTACCTTCAGTAGTAGGGAAGACAGATTTGGGACAAGGCCTGTCAGCACCTTCACTAGTAGGGAAGACAGATTTGGGACAAGGCCTGTCAGTACCTTCAGTAGTAGGGAAGACAGATTTGGGACAAGGCCTGTCAGCACCTTCACTAGTAGGGAAGACAGATTTGGGACAAGGCCTGTCAGCACCTTCAGTAGTAGGGAAGACAGATTTGGGACAAGGCCTGTCAGTACCTTCAGTAGTAGGGAAGACAGATTTGGGACAAGGCCTGTCAGCACCTTCAGTAGTAGGGAAGACAGATTTGGGACAAGGCCTGTCAGTACCTTCAGTAGTAGGGAAGACAGATTTGGGACAAGGCCTGTCAGTACCTTCAGTAGTAGGGAAGACAGATTTGGGACAAGGCCTGTCAGTACCTTCAGTAGTAGGGAAGACAGATTTGGGACAAGGCCTGTCAGTACCTTCAGTAGTAGGGAAGACAGATTTGGGACAAGGCCTGTCAGTACCTTCACTAGTAGGGAAGACAGATTTGGGACAAGGCCTGTCAGTACCTTCAGTAGTAGGGAAGACAGATTTGGGACAAGGCCTGTCAGCACCTTCAGTAGTAGGGAAGACAGATTTGGGACAAGGCCTGTCAGTACCTTCAGTAGTAGGGAAGACAGATTTGGGACAAGACCTGTCAGTACCTTCAGTAGTAGGGAAGACAGATTTGGGACAAGACCTGTCAGTATCTTCACTAGTAGGGAAGACAGATTTGGGACAAGGCCTGTCAGTACCTTTACTAGTAGGGAAGACAGATTTGGGACAAGGCCTGTCAGTACCTTCAGTAGTAGGGAAGACAGATTTGGGACAAGGCCTGTCAGTACCTTCAGTAGTAGGGAAGACAGATTTGGGACAAGACCTGTCAGTACCTTCAGTAGTAGGGAAGACAGATTTGGGACAAGGCCTGTCAGTACCTTCAGTAGTAGGGAAGACAGATTTGGGACAAGGCCTGTCAGTACCTTCAGTAGTAGGGAAGACAGATTTGGGACAAGGCCTGTCAGCACCTTCACTAGTAGGGAAGACAGATTTGGGACAAGGCCTGTCAGTACCTTCAGTAGTAGGGAAGACAGATTTGGGACAAGGCCTGTCAGCACCTTCACTAGTAGGGAAGACAGATTTGGGACAAGGCCTGTCAGCACCTTCAGTAGTAGGGAAGACAGATTTGGGACAAGGCCTGTCAGTACCTTCAGTAGTAGGGAAGACAGATTTGGGACAAGGCCTGTCAGCACCTTCAGTAGTAGGGAAGACAGATTTGGGACAAGGCCTGTCAGTACCTTCAGTAGTAGGGAAGACAGATTTGGGACAAGGCCTGTCAGTACCTTCAGTAGTAGGGAAGACAGATTTGGGACAAGGCCTGTCAGTACCTTCAGTAGTAGGGAAGACAGATTTGGGACAAGGCCTGTCAGTACCTTCAGTAGTAGGGAAGACAGATTTGGGACAAGGCCTGTCAGTACCTTCAGTAGTAGGGAAGACAGATTTGGGACAAGGCCTGTCAGCACCTTCAGTAGTAGGGAAGACAGATTTGGGACAAGGCCTGTCAGTACCTTCAGTAGTAGGGAAGACAGATTTGGGACAAGGCCTGTCAGTACCTTCAGTAGTAGGGAAGACAGATTTGGGACAAGGCCTGTCAGTACCTTCAGTAGTAGGGAAGACATTTCAGACACTATATTAAAATGCAGTGTGTGCACGTACATATCATCCGGACCTACCCACTACACCAGTTGTTGTTGCTAGTGGTGACGGTGCTGAATGCAGTTGTTGTTGCTAGTGGTGATGGTGCTGAAGGCAGTTGTTGTTGCTAGTGTTGACGGTGCTGAATGCAGTTGTTGTTGCTAATGGTGACGGTGCTGAATGCAGTTGTTGTTGCTAGTGGTGACGGTGCTGAATGCAGTTGTTGTTGCTAGTGGTGATGGTGCTGAATGCAGTTGTTGTTGCTAGTGGTGATGGTGCTGAATGCAGTTGTTGTTGCTAGTGGTGACTGTGCTGAATGCAGTTGTTGTTGCTAGTGGTGACGGTGCTGAA
>NW_028157857.1:20000-35564 GCF_964263955.1 Coregonus lavaretus | reverse complement strand
TCCAGTTGGCACACTGAGCCTGGGCTGGGCAGAGGCAGCTAGGAGGCGGTGCCAACGCTACTGGCGCAGAAAGGGACACACCAGGCAGGCCTGATGTTAACGTACTTCATGCCATCTCTGCAGCCGCTGGCTGCCACCTACACGCAAACATAATGTATACACACACATACAGACACACACACACACACACACACACACAGACAAAAACACACACACAGACACACAGACAGACAGACAGACAAACACACACACACACACACACACAGACAGACAGACAAACACACACACACACACACACACACACAGACACACTCTACTTCTCCTGTTCTAGTCCTCCAGAGTTATAAGGTGCATGTCAGGGCCTTTCACTAAGAGTCAGAAACCCTTTCTGAATACACGTCATTTCCAAGGCATGTAACAGCACACACGTTATCAGTTCCTGCCAGTCGTTAGCAGAAGACCCTGGCGGGTCAGTTGTCCTGGGGACTTGGTGTCATTAAGAACATGGAGAGTGAATGGATGAATAGCGGGGAGAGAGGAAGTGCCTGCCTGTAGTTATCCATATTTGATTGCTCTGCCCTGGGCATGGCTCTGGCCCCTCTCCCCTAAGCACTACCAAGGACTGGAGACATTAGAGAGTCACCATCTTAGGTCAAATTGGTATATAGACCACACACAACATAAGCCTACTAACTAACTGGTTTAATATAGTGTAACTAATGTAATATAGTGTAACTAGTCTAATATAGTGTAACTAGTCTAATATAGTGGAACTGGTGTAATATAGTGTAACTAGTCTAATATAGTGTAACTAATGTAATATAGTGTAACTAGTCTAATATAGTGTAACTAGTCTAATATAGTGGAACTGGTGTAATATAGTGTAACTAGTGTAATATAGTGTAACTAGTCTAATATAGTGTAACTAGTCTAATATAGTGGAACTGGTGTAATATAGTGGAACTGGTGTAATATAGTGTAACTAATGTTCCCTCTGCTCAATCCTTCTCCCTCCAATCTCCTGATTCTGCCTCCTCAACCCTCCTCTCCTCCCTTTCTGCATCCTTTGACTCCCTGTGTCCCCTATCCTCCCGGCCGGCTCGGTCCTCCCCTCCAGCTCCGTGGCTTGATGACTCATTGCGAGCTCACAGAACAGAGCTCCGGGCAGCTGAGCGGAAATGGAAGAAAATTAAACTCCATGCCGACCTGGCATCTTTTCACTCCCTCCTCTCTACATTTTCTTCATCTGTTTCTGCTGCTAAGGCCACTTTCTACCACTCTAAATTCCAAGCATCTGCCTCTAACCCTAGGAAGCTCTTTGCCACATTCTCCTCACTGCTGAATCCTCCCCCCCACCCCCCCCCCCCCCCCCCCTCCTCCCTCTCTGTGGATGACTTCGTCAACCACTTTGAAAAGAAGGTTGACGACATCCGATCCTCGTTTGTTAAGTCTAATGACACTGCTGGTCCTGCTCACACTGTCCTACCCTATGCTTTGACTTCTTTCTCCCCTCTCTCTCCAGATAAAATCTTGCGACTAGTGACTGCAGGCCGCCCAACAACCTGCCCGCTTGACCCCATCCCCTCCTCTCTTCTCCAGACCATCTCCGGTGACCTTCTCCCCTACCTCACCTCGCTGATCAACTCATCCTTGACCGCTGGCTATGTCCCTTCCGTCTTCAAGAGAGCGAGAGTTGCACCCCTTCTCAAAAAACCAACACTCAATCCCACTGATGTCAACAACTACAGACCAGTATCCCTTCTTTCTTTTCTTTCCAAAACTATTGAGCGTGCCGTCTTTAGCCAACTCTCTTGCTATCTCTCTCAGAATGACCTTCTTGATCCAAACCAGTCAGGTTTCAGGACTGGTCATTCAACTGAGACTGCTCTTCTCTGTGTCACGGAGGCTCTCCGCACTGCTAAAGCTAACTCTCTCTCCTCTGCTCTTGTCCTTCTAGACCTGTCTGCTGCCTTTGATACTGTGAACCATCAGATCCTCCTCTCCACCCTCTCCGAGCTGGGCATCTCCGGCGCGGCTCACTCCTGGATTGCGTCCTACCTGACCGGTCGCTCCTACCAAGTGGCGTGGCGAGAAGCTGTCTCCGCACCACGTGCTCTCACCACTGGTGTCCCCCAGGGCTCAGTTCTAGGCCCTCTCCTTTTCTCCCTATACACCAAGTCACTTGGCTCTGTCATATCCTCACATGGCCTCTCCTATCATTGCTACGCTGACGATACACAACTAATCTTCTCCTTTCCCCCTTCTGATAACCAGGTGGCGAATCGCATCTCTGCATGTCTGGCAGACATATCAGTATGGATGACGGATCACCACCTCAAGCTGAACCCTGGCAAGACGGAGCTGCTCTTCCTCCCGGGGAAGGACTGCCCGTTCCATGATCTCGCCATCACGGTTGACAACTCCGTTGTGTCCTCCTCCCAGAGTGCGAAGAGCCTTGGCGTGACCCTGGACAACACCCTGTCGTTCTCCGCTAACATCAAGGCGGTGACCCGATCCTGCAGGTTCATGCTCTACAACATTCGGAGAGTACGACCCTGCCTTACACAGGAAGCGGCACAGGTCCTAATCCAGGCACTTGTCATCTCCCGTCTGGATTACTGCAACTCGCTGTTGGCTGGGCTCCCTGCCTGTGCCATTAAACCCCTACAACTCATCCAGAATGCCGCAGCCCGTCTGGTGTTCAAGTTCTCTCACGTCACCCCCCTCCTCCGCACACTCCACTGGCTTCCAGTTGAAGCTCGCATCCGTTACAAGACCATGGTGCTTGCCTATGGAGCAGTGAGGGGAACGGCACCTCCGTACCTTCAGGCTCTGATCAGTCCCTACACCCAAACGAGGGCATTGCGTTCATCCACCTCTGGCCTGCTGGCTCCCCTTCCTCTGCGGAAGCATAGTTCCCGCTCAGCCCAGTCAAAACTGTTCGCTGCTCTGGCACCCCAATGGTGGAACAAGCTCCCTCACGACGCCAGGACAGCGGAGTCACTCACCACCTTCCGGAGACATTTGAAACCCCACCTCTTTAAGGAATACCTGGGATAGGATAAAGTAATCCTTCTACCCCCCCCAAAAAAAAAAAAAAATATATATTAAAAAAATATATATATATAAAAAATAAAAAATAATAATAATAATAATAATGTAAAGTGGTTAACCCACTGGCTATAGGGTGAATTCACCAATTTGTAAGTCGCTCTGGATAAGAGCGTCTGCTAAATGACGTAAATGTAAATGTAAAAATGTAATATAGTGTAACTAGTGTAATATAGTGTATCTTGTGTAATATAGTGTAACTAATGTAATATAGTGTAACTAGCATAATATAGTGTAACTAATGTAATATAGTGTAACTAATGTAATATAGTGTAACTAGTGTAATATAGTGTATCTTGTGTAATATAGTGTAACTAATGTTCCCTCTGCTCAATCCTTCTCCCTCCAATCTCCTGATTCTGCCTCCTCAACCCTCCTCTCCTCCCTTTCTGCATCCTTTGAATCCCTGTGTCCCCTATCCTCCCGGCCGGCTCGGTCCTCCCCTCCAGCTCCGTGGCTTGATGACTCATTGCGAGCTCACAGAACAGAGCTCCGGGCAGCTGAGCGGAAATGGAAGAAAATTAAACTCCATGCCGACCTGGCATCTTTTCACTCCCTCCTCTCTACATTTTCTTCATCTGTTTCTGCTGCTAAGGCCACTTTCTACCACTCTAAATTCCAAGCATCTGCCTCTAACCCTAGGAAGCTCTTTGCCACATTCTCCTCACTGCTGAATCCTCCCCCCCACCCCCCCCCCCCCCTCCTCCCTCTCTGTGGATGACTTCGTCAACCACTTTGAAAAGAAGGTTGACGACATCCGATCCTCGTTTGTTAAGTCTAATGACACTGCTGGTCCTGCTCACACTGTCCTACCCTATGCTTTGACTTCTTTCTCCCCTCTCTCTCCAGATAAAATCTTGCGACTAGTGACTGCAGGCCGCCCAACAACCTGCCCGCTTGACCCCATCCCCTCCTCTCTTCTCCAGACCATCTCCGGTGACCTTCTCCCCTACCTCACCTCGCTGATCAACTCATCCTTGACCGCTGGCTATGTCCCTTCCGTCTTCAAGAGAGCGAGAGTTGCACCCCTTCTCAAAAAACCAACACTCAATCCCACTGATGTCAACAACTACAGACCAGTATCCCTTCTTTCTTTTCTTTCCAAAACTATTGAGCGTGCCGTCTTTAGCCAACTCTCTTGCTATCTCTCTCAGAATGACCTTCTTGATCCAAACCAGTCAGGTTTCAGGACTGGTCATTCAACTGAGACTGCTCTTCTCTGTGTCACGGAGGCTCTCCGCACTGCTAAAGCTAACTCTCTCTCCTCTGCTCTTGTCCTTCTAGACCTGTCTGCTGCCTTTGATACTGTGAACCATCAGATCCTCCTCTCCACCCTCTCCGAGCTGGGCATCTCCGGCGCGGCTCACTCCTGGATTGCGTCCTACCTGACCGGTCGCTCCTACCAAGTGGCGTGGCGAGAAGCTGTCTCCGCACCACGTGCTCTCACCACTGGTGTCCCCCAGGGCTCAGTTCTAGGCCCTCTCCTTTTCTCCCTATACACCAAGTCACTTGGCTCTGTCATATCCTCACATGGCCTCTCCTATCATTGCTACGCTGACGATACACAACTAATCTTCTCCTTTCCCCCTTCTGATAACCAGGTGGCGAATCGCATCTCTGCATGTCTGGCAGACATATCAGTATGGATGACGGATCACCACCTCAAGCTGAACCCTGGCAAGACGGAGCTGCTCTTCCTCCCGGGGAAGGACTGCCCGTTCCATGATCTCGCCATCACGGTTGACAACTCCGTTGTGTCCTCCTCCCAGAGTGCGAAGAGCCTTGGCGTGACCCTGGACAACACCCTGTCGTTCTCCGCTAACATCAAGGCGGTGACCCGATCCTGCAGGTTCATGCTCTACAACATTCGGAGAGTACGACCCTGCCTTACACAGGAAGCGGCACAGGTCCTAATCCAGGCACTTGTCATCTCCCGTCTGGATTACTGCAACTCGCTGTTGGCTGGGCTCCCTGCCTGTGCCATTAAACCCCTACAACTCATCCAGAATGCCGCAGCCCGTCTGGTGTTCAAGTTCTCTCACGTCACCCCCCTCCTCCGCACACTCCACTGGCTTCCAGTTGAAGCTCGCATCCGTTACAAGACCATGGTGCTTGCCTATGGAGCAGTGAGGGGAACGGCACCTCCGTACCTTCAGGCTCTGATCAGTCCCTACACCCAAACGAGGGCATTGCGTTCATCCACCTCTGGCCTGCTGGCTCCCCTTCCTCTGCGGAAGCATAGTTCCCGCTCAGCCCAGTCAAAACTGTTCGCTGCTCTGGCACCCCAATGGTGGAACAAGCTCCCTTACGACGCCAGGACAGCGGAGTCACTCACCACCTTCCGGAGACATTTGAAACCCCACCTCTTTAAGGAATACCTGGGATAGGATAAAGTAATCCTTCTACCCCCCCCAAAAAAAAAAAAAAAATATATTAAAAAAATATATATATATAAAAAATAAAAAATAATAATAATAATAATAATGTAAAGTGGTTAACCCACTGGCTATAGGGTGAATTCACCAATTTGTAAGTCGCTCTGGATAAGAGCGTCTGCTAAATGACGTAAATGTAAATGTAAAAATGTAATATAGTGTAACTAGTGTAATATAGTGTATCTTGTGTAATATAGTGTAACTAATGTAATATAGTGTAACTAGCATAATATAGTGTAACTAATGTAATATAGTGTAACTAATGTAATATAGTGTAACTAGTGTAATATAGTGTATCTTGTGTAATATAGTGTAACTAGCATAATATAGTGTAACTAATGTAATATAGTGTAACTAATGTAATATAGTGTAACTAGTGTAATATAGTGGAACTAATGTAATATAGTGTAACTAATGTAATATAGTGTAACTAGTGTAATATAGTGTAACTAGTGTAATATAGTGTAAATAGTGTAATATAGTGTATCTTGTGTAATATAGTGTAACTAATGTAATATAGTGTAACTAATGTAATATAGTGTAACTAATGTAATATAGTGTAACTAATGTAATATAGTGTAACTAGCATAATATAGTGTAACTAATGTAATATAGTGTAACTAGTGTAATATAGTGTATCTTGTGTAATATAGTGTAACTAATGTAATATAGTGTAACTAGTGTAATATAGTGTAACTAGCATAATATAGTGTAACTAATGTAATATAGTGTAACTAATGTAATATAGTGTAACTAGTGTAATATAGTGTAACTAGCATAATATAGTGTAACTAATGTAATATAGTGTAACTAGTGTAATATAGTGTATCTTGTGTAATATAGTGTAACTAATGTAATATAGTGTAACTAGCATAATATAGTGTAACTAATGTAATATAGTGTAACTAGTGTAATATAGTGTAACTAGTGTAATATAGTGTAACTAATGTAATATAGTGTAACTAGCATAATATAGTGTAACTAATGTAATATAGTGTATCTTGTGTAATATAGTGTAACTAGTGTAATATAGTGTGTCTTGTGTAATATAGTGTAACTAGTGTAATATAGTGTAACTAGTGTAATATAGTGTATCTTGTGTAATATAGTGTAACTAATGTAATATAGTGTATCTTGTGTAATATAGTGTAACTAGTGTAATATAGTGTATCTTGTGTAATATAGTGTAACTAGTGTAATATAGTGTATCTTGTGTAATATAGTGTAATTAATGTAATATAGTGTATCTTGTGTAATATAGTGTAACTAGTGTAATATAGTGTAACTAGTGTAATATAGTGTAACTAGTGTAATATAGTGTATCTTGTGTAATATAGTGTAACTAATGTAATATAGTGTATCTTGTGTAATATAGTGTAACTAATGTAATATAGTGTAACTAGTGTAATATAGTGTAACTAGTGTAATATAGTGTATCTTTTGTAATATAGTGTAACTAGTGTAATATAGTGTATCTTGTGTAATATAGTGTAACTAGTGTAATATAGTGTATCTTGTGTAATATAGTGTAACTAATGTAATATAGTGTAACTAGTGTAATATAGTGTAACTAGTGTAATATAGTGTAACTAGTGTAATATAGTGTAACTAGTCTAATATAGTGTAACTAATGTAATATAGTGTAACTAGTGTAATATAGTGTAACTGGTGTAATATAGTGTAACTAATGTAATATAGTGTAACTAGTGTAATATAGTGTAACTAGTGTAATATAGTGTAACTAGTGTAATATAGTGTAACTAGTCTAATATAGTGTAACTAGTGTAATATAGTGTAACTAGTCTAATATAGTGTAACTGGTGTAATATAGTGTAACTAATGTAATATAGTGTAACTAGTGTAATATAGTGTAACTAATGTAATATAGTGTAACTAGTGTAATATAGTGTAACTAGTCTAATATAGTGTAACTAATGTAATATAGTGTAACTAGTCTAATATAGTGTAACTAGTGTAATATAGTGTAACTAGTCTAATATAGTGTAACTAGTGTAATATAGTGTAACTAGTGTAATATAGTGTAACTAATGTAATATAGTGTAACTAGTGTAATATAGTGTAACTAGTCTAATATAGTGTAACTAATGTAATATAGTGTAACTAGTCTAATATAGTGTAACTAATGTAATATAGTGTAACTAGTGTAATATAGTGTAACTAGTGTAATATAGTGTAACTAATGTAATATAGTGTAACTAGTGTAATATAGTGTAACTAATGTAATATAGTGTAACTAGTGTAATATAGTGTAACTAGTGTAATATAGTGTAACTAGTCTAATATAGTGTAACTAGTGTAATATAGTGTAACTAGTGTAATATAGTGTAACTAGTGTAATATAGTGTAACTAGTCTAATATAGTGTAACTAATGTAATATAGTGTAACTAATATAATATAGTGTAACTAGTGTAATATAGTGTAACTAGTGTAATATAGTGTAACTAATGTAATATAGTGTAACTAGTGTAATATAGTGTAACTAGTGTAATATAGTGTAACTAGTCTAATATAGTGTAACTAGTGTAATATAGTGTAACTAATGTAATATAGTGTAACTAGTGTAATATAGTGTAACTAGTGTAATATAGTGTAACTAATGTTATATAGTGTAACTAGTGTAATATAGTGTAACTAGTCTAATATAGTGTAACTAATGTAATATAGTGTAACTAATGTAATATAGTGTAACTAATGTAATATAGTGTAACTAGTGTAATATAGTGTAACTAATGTAATATAGTGTAACTAATGTAATATAGTGTAACTAGTGTAATATAGTGTAACTAGTCTAATATAGTGTAACTAATGTAATATAGTGTAACTAGTGTAATATAGTGTAACTAGTGTAATATAGTGTAACTAATGTAATATAGTGTAACTAATGTAATATAGTGTAACTAATGTAATATAGTGTAACTAGTGTAATATAGTGTAACTAGTGTAATATAGTGTAACTAATGTAATATAGTGTAACTAGTGTAATATAGTGTAACTAATGTAATATAGTGTAACTAGTGTAATATAGTGTAACTAGTCTAATATAGTGTAACTAATGTAATATAGTGTAACTAATGTAATATAGTGTAACTAATGTAATATAGTGTAACTAGTGTAATATAGTGTAACTAGTGTAATATAGTGTAACTAGTGTAATTTAACTGATGGGTTGTCAACAATAAAGTAGCCTAATAAGCTATAAATGTATCAAGACTAAATCACTGCAAAAACTTTGTGGTCAATTGTGCAGCAAATTGTACAAACACACACACACACACACACACAAACACAGAGAGACACAAACAAATGATTGATTAATACATTGTCTGATTAACTTGCATGTGCATGCTGAACCACACTTCCCGTGTGTGTGTGTGTGTGTGTGTGTGTGTGTGTGTGTGTGTGTGTGTGTGTGTGTGTGTGTGTGTGTGTGTGTGTGTGTGTGTGTGTGTGTGTGTGTGTGTGTGTGTGTGTGTGTGTGTGTGTGTGTGTGTGTGTGTGTGTGTGTGTGTGTGTGTGTGTGTGAGTGGTGCTCTCGCTAGCAGAGCCCAGTGAAGCAAAGCTACGCTCACTGGCATTTTGCACGCCTGCACACACACACACACACACACACACACACTGCCCAGCAGGGAGCCCGAGTGGCACACACATTCAGGGGGACGGGGGTTGAAATGGAAATGGGGTCGGGGGCCTCTACAGCTAACAAACCCCCTCACTTCTCCTCCCCCTAACAATCCTCCCCCCTAACAAACCCCCCTCACTTCTCCTCCCCCTAACATTCCTCCCCCCTAACAAACCCCCTCACTCCTCCTCCCCCTAACAATCCTCCCCCCTAACAAACCCCCTCACTCCTCCTCCCCCTAACAATCCTCCCCCCTAACAAACCCCCTCACTCCTCCTCCCCCTAACAATCCTCCCCCCTAACAAACCCCCTCACTTCTCCTCCCCCTAACATTCCTCCCCCCTAACAAACCCCCTCACTCCTCCTCCCCCTAACATTCCTCCCCCCTAACAAACCCCCTCACTTCTCCTCCCCCTATCGTTCCTCCCCCCTAACAACCCCCCCTCACCTCTCCTCCCCCTAACGTACCTCCCCCCAACAAAGCCCCTCACCTCTCCTCCCCCTAAAGTTCCTCCCCCCTAACAAACCCCCTCACCTCCCCTCCCTCTAACATACCTCTCCTCCCCCTAACGATCGTCCCCCCTAACAAACCTCCTCACCTCTCCTCCCCCTACCGTTCCTCCCCCTGAACAAACCCCTCACCTCGCCTCCCCCTAACATTCCTCCCCCCTAACAAACCCCCTCACCTCTCCTCCTCCTAACAAACCCCCTCACCTCTCCTCCCCCTAATGTCCCTCCCCCTAACAAACCCCCTCACATCTCCTCCCCCTAACGTCCCTCCCCCTAACAAACCCCCTCACCTCTCCTCCCCCTAACATACCTCTCCTCCCCCTAACGTTCCTCCCCCTAGCAAACCCCCTCACCTCTCCTCCCCCTAACATACCTCTCCTCCCCCTAACGTCCCTCCCCCCTAACAAACCCCCTCACCTCTCCTCCTCCTATCTCAATTCCTTCCCTCTACCCTCTTCTTCCATTATTGTACTCAGAATTTGAGGCACACTTCCGTCTCAGAGCTGCTGATGAGGAAGCCCCACACACTCATTCACACATACACACACACATACACACTGCATATGGCCAGACATGGGGGCCTTACTCAGCTCATCCAACTGTGGGATTCCCCCTTGTCTTCTCCTGCTCTGCCATCATCTCCCTAATGGTCTTTCTATCTCTCCATAGGAGTTAAATGAAGCTTTTACAGAGGGAGGAAGGAGGGGGAAGAGAGACAACATTCATTGACTTCCTGGTCTGGAAAGCCTCCAATATCCTCCATCAGCAACCGTACAGGAGGTTGGAGGTGAGTTCCCTCTAGTGTGCTCAGTGATTAGACCCCAGTAACAGGTACAACAGCTCACATATGCATCACGTCTTATGAGTTCTATTCACAATTCACACCTCATATCGTAAATGATTAGTCTTGATTATGCTGTCAATGCAAATAGAGATTCACCAGATGTTTCTGTACCAATTTATTATCTGTGTGTCCCTGTGCGTCCCTGTGCATGTATGTGTGTGCATGTGTGTGTGTGTGCGTGTGTGTATGGACACACACACACACACTGACAATTCTCCTGTCAGGGCATTAATCTCTTTGTCAGGAGCCGTCTGTTGGAGATTTGTCCGTCTGATTCGCTGAGCGTCCGAGTGGCAGGTCCTGCGTTAGTGCTACAGTGTGTGTGTGTGTGTGTGTGTGTGTGTGTGTGTGTGTGTGTGTGTGTGTGTGTGTGTGTGTGTGTGTGTGTGTGTGTGTGTGTGTCTTCATCCCTGTCAGAGTGCATATCTATCTGGTCTCATACCTCTCCACCATCAGCACCCATAGGGACAGGGGTGGTGGTGATGGTGTGATAGTTAGATGGAGGGAGGATGGTTTCTTAAGGCCTGGACACCACTGGTCCTGTCTGGTATTAATCACAACAGAGGCAGAGGTGTGAACATGGAGTGCTATCATCTATGACATGTTTGTGGCTGTCTGTGTTGATTCTCTTCCATTATCCTTGTGTTTGACAGTGTCGGTGACATATGTGAATTATGACTGCTGACGGTCTCTGTATTCATACTATACCAGTACAAAACCTGCAGATTTAGTGAACTTCTTCTCCTTCTTCTGAAACTGCACATTGATTGCTTTAAAATACTGGACATTCAAAAAGAGTGACCTATCTATCTAACCAGGTTTGTTTGGTCATAAGAATGTAGACACACTGACGTGAATGTCCTTGTTGGTCCACTAGATGTCGCTGTTGTCTATGTATTTCCTATGCAGGCATCAGGTTTCTTTACAAGACTGTTGTGTTGTTGATAATTGTTTCTTTTTGTAGGTTAATATGTATTTCTAAGAGATTGTCTTTGCAACACATGTGTACTTGTCGTGCAAATAAAGCACTTTGGAACAATACTGAACTATAAACCTGTGTTTTTTTCTCTTTCAACCTCACAACAGTCTTTCTCCTCAGTTTGTTTTGTTTTGGTAGATTTTGATGCTCTGTCTGTGACACTCTTTAATGGTACAATAAAGAATTGTTGTAACTCAACATCTTTCTCACTCTCTCCTGCCTCTATCTATCTGTTGTTTTGGAACGTCTCGTTCATTTGTCGCTCCTCTGTAATCATCCCAGCAGGGCTTCTTGTCTACAGCCGTCGACTACTATCCCATAATTCCCTATGCTCCCGCCGCCGCCACTCTTAAGTGTCTGAGCTGATGGACCAGCCACACCCACCTGACACATCTACACAGACGCTAAAAGGTTTACATGGTGAGGTGTGTGTTAGTGTATGTGAGTAATAAGAGCGTGAAAAGGAGGGATTGAGGTTCAGCGGGGCAGAGAGAGAGAGAGAGAGAGAGAGAGAGAGAGAGAGAGAGAGAGAGAGAGAGAGAGAGAGAGAGAGAGAGAGAGAGAGAGCGACAGCACAAGCAGTTCGGCAGTGCTCTGTCTCCATCTTGTGGCCATGTCACGCTCTTCCTATTTCATTACTGGAAATGACAGTAGACATTAAATGACACGGTGGAATATGTCTGATCTCAAACTAATCACAAGGGCTGCAGTTCATTAGCCTTTAATAACTGCATCAGTGTTTTATTATGCCTTTACCTGCCTTCAATGAACGATGAGCAGCCAGTCAGATATTAACCCAAATGGACAGGCCAGCTAAAGCCAAGCCTGAAATTAGAGTTTCTGATGCATACATCCTCCATTTCTGATTAATTAACCATATCATTCTGGAAAGTAGCAGTAAAATATTAAAATTGGCGTTAGATCACACATTTACATTGTATTTTGGGACATACTTTCTGGCATTTCAGAGTTCTGAGTTAAGTCAGCTCGGTACCTTTTTCTAAGAAGTTATCCTCATACTCAGACTTACCATTGTACAAAATATTTATTATAAATATTATTTAATTGTCATAGGGGAACCTTTCACATTTACTGTACACTGTACAACATGTAAAAAAGAACTATGTGACACAATGTGAACGCTAAAGCTGGGTAGTTTGATTTGAATACGTTATTCTAAAGTGAAGAGAAACAGTCTAAGCTTGAGAGAGAGTGATAAAGAGGACGGTAGGGGGACAGGACTGGCCATTCCTTCTCTCATGTGTATAGTACCAATTAGAGACACATACTTGCCGTGACACAAAGCTCTCCAATGCACACAACACCCTCCACCCATCACACATCCCACCCTTCCGCCTCCCTTCAACAGTGTGCAATGTGTGTGCGTGCGTGTTAGGACCTCCTAATGGTCCATTTCATGCCAGCCCCAGAGGACCGCCCAGCGCTAATTAGATTTGTGTGGGCGCGCCGCCGCCTTGGCAGGTGATTCTCGCTCGGTGCGACCCTGAACAAACATGCGTAGCAATTAGCCGCTAATTCACTTATTCACTTCACGAGTTATTATCACAAAACAAGCACAGACCACGCCGGGCAAGAGATTAGCATTCTGCTAAAGCCATAGGCTAAGCACTGTACATGTTGTGCTAGGCTACACTTAATTCACTGACAGTCTCCTCAAAAGAAGGCTACAGGTGTTTTGAATGGTAAACGGGGTCCGTGCGCTTTCTGTAAAGTGCACTAGAATCCTCAAAGCCGCTGCCACCAAATGTCATTGACAGCCCGTTGCCTGGACCATATTGAATGAAACTCAGGAACACGTTGTATCATGTCTAAAGTAAAGGGATATTTAATATAGCTTCTTACATGGCCCTCAGGCTGAAAATAACAAACAAATCATATTATGGGTGGCAATACAGAAGGAACAAAGAGAGAACAAAATGATAGTACAACACAAAGACATCATACTCTCATTCACTACTGAAGAATAACGGATCAGGGTGTAATGATGAAAGTATGCATATAACTGTAAATTGATAACATATGGATTATGATACTGGCCAGTATAATATAGTATAAACACATAAACATTCATACTTCCACTCTCTCATACTCAGCCCTCCCATCAAGACAGAGATGGCAGGCACCACCTGCAGGCCTCCCTTCACAGAGTTGTATGGAAATACATCTAGCATGGTTTCTAGCTTTTGATAATCATTTTACATTTCAGTCATTTAGCCGACGCTCTTATCCAGAGCGATTTACAGTTAGTGAGTGCATACATTTTTCATACACACTTAATGTTGTACTCTAAGTCTGAGAAGTATTCCAGAAAAACTAAAACGTGTCTGTTCTCCTCCATGACCAGGGGGGAGCATAGGTTTGGGTAAGTAAGTAAGCCTTGTCTGAGCCATAACTGCATATCTCCTGATTCTGTAGGGTGAGGCTACAGAATCAGGATTCTAGTCTATGGCAGGGCTTGACCCCAAATCCATCTCCTTAATGCTGACTCCCAAGCAAAGAGGCATCAGGAACCATTTTTAGTCTTTGGCTAGACCGGGGATCAAACCCCCAACCACAGGGCAGACACTCTAACCACAAGGCCACTGAATTTGTGGGTTGAAAGGCTGCATGGTCAATCCGACGTCTGCATTGGCCGTGCAGCATTTACGGTGATATGGCTTCTGCAGAAGTCAGGGCATGAATACCTCTTGCGCATCGCCAAGCAGCGCAGAGCTGTTGTGAAGGAAGTTTTCAAGGAAGTGAGTTTGTGTTTATACAGGACCTCCCACCACCACCAACGGTCAACCAATCATGTCAATGCGGAGCTATACGGAGCCTTCCGCATTGTTAAAACATTTGAGAGGCGCACGGCGATGCGGTACAGAGCTCAATTTGGCCTCTGCGTGCCTCCAGAGGGTCCGCAATTGCGTCACACCTTCCAAACGGCCCCTCCGCCCACATTTTCTTATCAAGCATAAATCGCCTCTTAGGGTAAGTGGTCTATTTCTGGAAAAAATACCCACCATTTTGTTTGCCCCCACTTTCTCATTGCTTGGAAAGCTTGTTGGGATAGATGGGGTGGTGGGGATGAGCATTTTATCAAGATAAAAGAATCCCAAACATCTCCACATGCACCAACATTATGATGCTGTGTTGGAAGCAATCTGGCACCAGCAACGTTAGCCACACATTTCCCAGATAGGAGCTATATAGACATAGCCAATACTATAAAATCTCACATTATCAATAAGAACAGAATAATAGATATAAGGGTAATATAAATGAGTTACTAAGAACTGTTGTGACTAGGCTAGTATGGAAATGGAGTAGCATTTCCATACTAGCCTAGTCACAACAGTTCTTAGTAACTCATTTATATTTCCCTTATTTCTATTATTCTGTTCTTATTGATAATGTGAGATTTCTACATGAACAGCAGGGGGCGCAATAACCATTCGTGTGCAACAACTCCCATATCTCAATGTGTCTGTAGCTTCCTGTTCAAGCTTCGTAGCGCAGATTTTTCTGTGTGTTTTGCTCTTGTACAGCGACATCTGTTCTAAATGACACATACAAACATGATAAAAAACACTGCGCAGCTGTTTCTCTTGTCGTCTCTCTCTCCTGGAAACATCAGGAGTTAGACCATCAGAGGAAGCCATCAGAAACAGCTATGAGGCACTCTGACATGTATCTCCTACTGAGGCAGATTGGGCTTGTCTCCACACCTGTCATCGCTGTCATGTACTGAACGGGGACACAGCATGAATCCATTTTCTTTACGTCACTCGGTAATAAACGAAGACAGGGTTGTCAATTAGGTTATGTGGCGACCAAACGCTTCAGATAATTGGCAATGAAAACACTTACTCTAGCTTAAGTGTGTGTGTCTGTCTGTGTGTGTGTGTGTCCTGTCCAGACAGGTCACATAGAACAGGGTGACCGTTGGGACCTGTATGAGGCCTTGACATAGGTGAGTTCATCCAATCAGAATCACTGTTGGAAGCTATGCATAGAGGTCACTGGACAGCGTGGCCCAATCAC
>NW_028157857.1:5000-15000 GCF_964263955.1 Coregonus lavaretus | reverse complement strand
TGCCTCTCATTTCATGACTATTAATGATTTTAATGAACTGGGCTAATAAGGCCGTTTTTCTCTGTCACACTTTGGAGGGGCTGTCCAATGCACGCCATGGTCGGGAGGATGGGCTCCCACTCCCTTCACTGGGGAAATTAAAACAGCAATCACAAATCCATCCTCACCAGGCACAGGCCCATCCATATACTGACAAAGACCCTTCAGAATATAAAGAGGTTGATCTGGTAACAAATAAGGATCCATCCATTGACTTTAGAAGGATCTGTGCACTAAGGTCAGCATGCGTTGATTCTTTTTTAATAGTTATCTTTTATTTTGCCTTTTCTATTACCATGAAGGTAAAGAATGATCTTTTGTAGGATTTTTTTTTTTATGTCCCTTTGTCCTAGTGCTCACGTCCCTTTCCAACAAAGAACCTTAAGACTGTGGAAGGAACAGCCACCGATCCAACAAAGAACCCTAAGATTGTGGAAGGAACAGCCACCAATCCAACAAAGAACCTTAAGACTGTGGAGGGAACAGCCACCGATCCAACAAAGAACCTTAAGACTGTGGCAGGAACAGCCACCGATCCAACAAAGAACCTTAAGACTGTGGAGGGAACAGCCACCGATCCAACAAAGAACCTTAAGACTGTGGAAGGAACAGCCACTGATCCAACAAAGAACCTGAAGACTGTGGAGGGAACAGCCACCGATCCAACAAAGAACCTTAAGACTGTGGAAGGAACAGCCACCAATCCAACAAAGAACCTTAAGACTGTGGAGGGAACAGCCACTGATCCAACAAAGAACCTTAAGACTGTGGAGGGAACAGCCACCGATCCAACAAAGAACCTTAAGACTGTGGAGGGAACAGCCCCCGATCCAACAAAGAACCTTAAGACTGTGGAGGGAACAGCCACCGATCCAAGAACCTTAAGACTGGAGGGAACAGCCACCGATCCAACAAAGAACCTTAAGATTATGTAGGGAATAGCCACCGATCTAACAAAGAACCTTAAGACTGTGGAAGGAACAGACACCGATCCAACAAAGAACCTTAAGACTGTGGCGGGAACAGCCACCGATCCAACAAAGAACCTTAAGACTGTGGAGGGAACAGCCACCGATCCAACAAAGAACCTTAAGACTGTGGAAGGAACAGCCACTGATCCAACAAAGAACCTGAAGACTGTGGAGGGAACAGCCACCGATCCAACAAAGAACCTTAAGACTGTGGAAGGAACAGCCACCAATCCAACAAAGAACCTTAAGACTGTGGAGGGAACAGCCACTGATCCAACAAAGAACCTTAAGACTGTGGAAGGTACAGTCACCGATCCAACAAATAACCTTTATAATTTGTGGAGGGAACAGTCACCGATCCAACAAAGAACCTTAAGACTTTGGAGGGAACAGCCTCCGATCCAACAAATAACCTTTATAATTTGTGGAGGGAACAGCCACCGATCCAACAAAGAACCTTAAGACTGTGGAGCGAACAGCCACCGATCCAACAAAGAACCTTAAGATTCTGTAGGGAATAGCCACCGATCTAACAAATAACCTTAAGACTGTGGAGGGAACAGCCACCGATCCAACAAATAACCTTAAGACTGTGGAAGGAACAGCCACCAATCCAACAAAGAACCTTAAGACTGTGGAAGGAACAGCCACCAATCCAACAAAGAACCTTAAGACTGTGGAGGGAACAGCCACCGATCCAACAAAGAACCTTAAGACTGTGGAGGGAATAGCCACCGATCCAACAAAGAACCTTAAGACTGTGGAGGGAACAGCCCCCGATCCAACAACAAACCTTTATAATTTGTGGAGAGAACAGCCACCGATCCAACAAAGAACCTTAAGACTGTGGAAGGAACATCCACCAATCCAACAAATAACTTTAAGACTGTGGAGGGAACAGCCACCGATCCAACAAAGAATCTTAAGACTGTGGAGGGAACAGCCACCGATCCAACAAATAACCTTTATAATTTGTGGAGGGAACAGTCACCGATCCAACAAAGAACCTTAAGACTGTGGAGGGAACAGCCACCGATCCAACAAAGAACCTTAAGACTGTGGAGGGAACAGCCACCGATCCAACAAAGAACCTTAAGACTGTGGAGGGAACAGCCCCCGATCCAACAAAGAACCTTAAGACTGTGGAGGGAACAGCCACCGATCCAAGAACCTTAAGACTGGAGGGAACAGCCACCGATCCAACAAAGAACCTTAAGATTATGTAGGGAATAGCCACCGATCTAACAAAGAACCTTAAGACTGTGGAAGGAACAGACACCGATCCAACAAAGAACCTTAAGACTGTGGCGGGAACAGCCACCGATCCAACAAAGAACCTTAAGACTTTGGAGGGAACAGCCACCGATCCAACAAAGAACCTTAAGACTGTGGAAGGAACAGCCACTGATCCAACAAAGAACCTGAAGACTGTGGAGGGAACAGCCACCGATCCAACAAAGAACCTTAAGACTGTGGAAGGAACAGCCACCAATCCAACAAAGAACCTTAAGACTGTGGAGGGAACAGCCACTGATCCAACAAAGAACCTTAAGACTGTGGAAGGTACAGTCACCGATCCAACAAATAACCTTTATAATTTGTGGAGGGAACAGTCACCGATCCAACAAAGAACCTTAAGACTTTGGAGGGAACAGCCTCCGATCCAACAAATAACCTTTATATTTTGTGGAGGGAACAGCCACCGATCCAACAAAGAACCTTAAGACTGTGGAGCGAACAGCCACCGATCCAACAAAGAACCTTAAGATTCTGTAGGGAATAGCCACCGATCTAACAAATAACCTTAAGACTGTGGAGGGAACAGCCACCGATCCAACAAATAACCTTAAGACTGTGGAAGGAACAGCCACCAATCCAACAAAGAACCTTAAGACTGTGGAAGGAACAGCCACCAATCCAACAAAGAACCTTAAGACTGAGGAGGGAACAGCCACCGATCCAACAAAGAACCTTAAGACTGTGGAGGGAATAGCCACCGATCCAACAAAGAACCTTAAGACTGTGGAGGGAACAGCCCCCGATCCAACAACAAACCTTTATAATTTGTGGAGAGAACAGTCACCGATCCAACAAAGAACCTTAAGACTGTGGAGGGAACAGCCTCCGATCCAACAAATAACCTTTATAATTTGTGGAGGGAACAGCCACCGATCCAACAAAGAACCTTAAGACTGTGGAGCGAACAGCCACCGATCCAACAAAGAACCTTAAGATTCTGTAGGGAATAGCCACCGATCTAACAAATAACCTTAAGACTGTGGAGGGAACAGCCACCGATCCAACAAATAACCTTAAGACTGTGGAAGGAACAGCCACCAATCCAACAAAGAACCTTAAGACTGTGGAAGGAACAGCCACCAATCCAACAAAGAACCTTAAGACTGTGGAGGGAACAGCCACCGATCCAACAAAGAACCTTAAGACTGTGGAGGGAATAGCCACCGATCCAACAAAGAACCTTAAGACTGTGGAGGGAACAGCCCCCGATCCAACAACAAACCTTTATAATTTGTGGAGAGAACAGCCACCGATCCAACAAAGAACCTTAAGACTGTGGAAGGAACATCCACCAATCCAACAAATAACTTTAAGACTGTGGAGGGAACAGCCACCGATCCAACAAAGAATCTTAAGACTCTGGAGGGAACAGCCACCGATCCAACAAATAACCTTTATAATTTGTGGAGGGAACAGTCACCGATCCAACAAAGAACCTTAAGACTGTGGAGGGAACAGCCACCGATCCAACAAAGAACCTTAAGACTGTGGAGGGAACAGCCCCCGATCCAACAAAGAACCTTAAGACTGTGGAGGGAACAGCCACCGATCCAAGAACCTTAAGACTGGAGGGAACAGCCACCGATCCAACAAAGAACCTTAAGATTATGTAGGGAATAGCCACCGATCTAACAAAGAACCTTAAGACTGTGGAAGGAACAGACACCGATCCAACAAAGAACCTTAAGACTGTGGCGGGAACAGCCACCGATCCAACAAAGAACCTTAAGACTTTGGAGGGAACAGCCACCGATCCAACAAAGAACCTTAAGACTGTGGAAGGAACAGCCACTGATCCAACAAAGAACCTGAAGACTGTGGAGGGAACAGCCACCGATCCAACAAAGAACCTTAAGACTGTGGAAGGAACAGCCACCAATCCAACAAAGAACCTTAAGACTGTGGAGGGAACAGCCACTGATCCAACAAAGAACCTTAAGACTGTGGAAGGTACAGTCACCGATCCAACAAATAACCTTTATAATTTGTGGAGGGAACAGTCACCGATCCAACAAAGAACCTTAAGACTTTGGAGGGAACAGCCTCCGATCCAACAAATAACCTTTATATTTTGTGGAGGGAACAGCCACCGATCCAACAAAGAACCTTAAGACTGTGGAGCGAACAGCCACCGATCCAACAAAGAACCTTAAGATTCTGTAGGGAATAGCCACCGATCTAACAAATAACCTTAAGACTGTGGAGGGAACAGCCACCGATCCAACAAATAACCTTAAGACTGTGGAAGGAACAGCCACCAATCCAACAAAGAACCTTAAGACTGTGGAAGGAACAGCCACCAATCCAACAAAGAACCTTAAGACTGAGGAGGGAACAGCCACCGATCCAACAAAGAACCTTAAGACTGTGGAGGGAATAGCCACCGATCCAACAAAGAACCTTAAGACTGTGGAGGGAACAGCCCCCGATCCAACAACAAACCTTTATAATTTGTGGAGAGAACAGCCACCGATCCAACAAAGAACCTTAAGACTGTGGAAGGAACAGCCACCAATCCAACAAATAACTTTAAGACTGTGGAGGGAACAGCCACCGATCCAACAAATAACCTTTATAATTTGTGGAGTGAACAGTCACCGATCCAACAAAGAACCTTAAGACTGTGGAGGGAACAGCCACCGATCCAACAAAGAACCTTAAGACTGTGGAGGGAACAGCCCCCTATCCAACAAAGAACCTTAAGACTGTGGAGGGAACAGCCACCGATCCAAGAACCTTAAGACTGGAGGGAACAGCCACCGATCCAACAAAGAACCTTAAGATTATGTAGGGAATAGCCACCGATCTAACAAAGAACCTTAAGACTGTGGAAGGAACAGACACCGATCCAACAAAGAACCTTAAGACTGTGGAGGGAACAGCCACCGATCCAACAAAGAACCTTAAGACTGTGGAGGGAACAGCCAAATATTTCATATATAATGTCTTGTTAACTTTGTCATAGAATACTGTAAGAGGAATGTGTTGAATGTTTTTGTATGAGAAGTCTATTATTCTATTTCTACATTACCATGAACAGGGGACGAGAGACAGGAAGAAGAAACATGTTTTGCACAGTCAAAACACGAAACACAAAGAGATATACCGTATGAATTCATAGTTCACTCATAGTTATTCTTGTGTAAGTACATAAATGTGAGGAATTTGTACAGCAGGCTCTATTGTCATGTTCCTGAAAGTAACTCTGAAAGAAGTAAACGAATTGAAGTCTAAATCTTCCCCCGACTTGATAAATGTGAGGGCATTGGTTGAGAAAAATGAGGCAACCTTGATAGAAAGGTTTTACAGTCTGCGGTCTCTGCATACACACTGAATAACTCTTGTATGTAGATAAATGATCTATAAAATGTATCTTCAAGCACTTTCTTCCCCACCGTGGTTCAGCTTCACTGGTGAAATCCAATGCAGCAGCTGTCGGCACTGTGTGCTATTCTTTTACTACATTTACATTCATAGTCAAAGCAATTCCATCACCTTTGTATCAAAACAAAATGAGGTACTGTTTGAGTGCGCTCACTCATCTGCTTCTTTTATCCAACGTGTATTATTTGACTCTGCACTTTTATCGCTTTTTGACATTTTCCTTTCGTATGGAAATGCAATCTCCATTTGTAAAACCACGCTTACCTCGATTGGTTTAAAAGTTCAGTCAAATTACAGCGGAAAACTTCCAGGCCTGAGGTAAAAAATGGGGCGTTCAGGTGCACTTTGTCATGTCTGATAGTTAGTGTCCTTCTGGTATATGATGGGTGGCTCAAGGTCAGGGATATGAAGTGTGGTTATACTGTTATTAAAGGACTCACTGACTCACTGGGTAGGCGTATAACGTGAACGTCTAGCAACCCAAAGGTTGGGTGTTAGAATCTCATTAGCAACATTGCAATTACTTACTACTTTTTAGCTACTTTGCATGCTAGCTAACCCTTCCTCTAACCTTAACCCTTTAACTTAACTCCTAACCCTAACCTTAACCCCTAACCCCTAGCCTAGATAATGTTAGCCACCTAGGTAACCTAGCTAACATTAACGTTAGCCACCTAGCCACCTAGCTAACATTAGCCACAACAAATTGGAATTCGTAACATATCATACCTATTGTAAATTTGTAACATATTGTACGAATTGCAATTCGTAACATATCATACGAATTGCAATTCGTAACATGTACAAATTGTAATTTGTAACATATTATACGAAATGGATGAAGGACATCCACAAATTAATACATATCATACCAAACATAACATATCATACTAATTTGAGCGTCCCGGATTTTCGTTTACTATCTTACGTCTTGCCCTAAATCCAGGTTACACACACCATCATAGATAGAATGGGGACCCATTTCCAAATTCCCCAACCCCATTACCCAATTCCCCTATCCTGACGATTCTCCCTTCAATCGTCCATAACCAAAATATGAACACAACCCTCCATGTACTACTGTACTGTTAGACGGCCCTGATTATTACCTCACAGGAGCACACATCAACAACTCAACTCTGAGGAGCCAAGCCCACCAATCACGGCCGGTCTCGGCCGAGCGCTAATGGAACAGGACTGCAGAAACACTCATCATTGACTTCACCCTCCTCCTTCCTCCATCTTCCTCCCTCTCTCCCTCCATCCTCCTCTCTCACTCCATCTGCATAGTAATAGCTTTGCAGATTTCTTGGCCTTGTGTGTGAATTTACAGCCCAAAGTCTCTATTTATTATGTGGTGAATGTGCACTTCGGTTACTTGTGCTCACTGCTTTGTATTGTAAACGTGCTATTAGAATTCATGAAGGTATTTACATGCAATCGCATGCCAGGCAAATGCAGGGAACAGTATTTTTTTATCATACATTACATATGCCAACAGCCATAGACCTACAGCACCGCCCTCCATACCTCTGCTGCTGTCCCTCTAAAGCTAAGCAGTGTTGGTCCTGGTCGCTCCCTGGATGAGAGACCAGATGCTGTGGCGTTGGAGGGCCAGTAGGGGGCGCTCTTCCCACTGCTCATTCTGTCCCCAATCACTGCCCTGCAAGAGAAGTGTAGTTCTGTAGCCTTCACCTAACTCTGTCTTTATAAGGACGAATGTTCTGCCTGTTTATCTATCTATACGCTTTAGAGATCCATTATACATGTGGTCACGGTGAACGATGCACAGGCATCTATCTCAGGCAACAACACAGCCACAGCTATTCACATGGCCTAACATCAATGGCTGCTCTGCAGGGCCGGACTACCGCATTTGGAGCACCTTCCTGCACTTCAACACATTTTGCCATGAGGCTATGAGAAAACGTTGCCGTGTTAAAGCACATTTCCTGCTATTCTACACATTTTGCAATCATATGCGAACCGGGGGACCCCTGACACCATATGGGTTCTGGGTTGTGGATATAAAGTACGGTGCATCCAGTGATCCAGCACCAGAAGGAACTGACTGTTTACTCTGGCCATCCACGCAGAAATATTTCACATGATCGTTATTGGTTCCCTCAGAGACTAACTAACTCATTTTTCCCGCCCATTACGGCCTTATTGCAGCTTTTTTAATTAACCAAGTTTCTTAATTAGGTGTGGAGCAGTAAGCCTGCGAACAGTCTGTCGGGATAATTACCTACAGACCCTGCTTTATGAAAGGAAGGGAAGGAAGATGGAATGAGAGAGAGGGAAGTCGTGCTGAGCGAAGGGATGGGGAATATACTGTGTTGTGTGGTGTGGTGTGGTGTGTTGTATTGTGTTTGGTGTGGTGTTGTGTTGTGTGTTGTGGTGTGTTGTGTAGTGTGTTGTGTAGTGTGTTGTGGTGTGTTGTGTTGTGTAGTATGGTGTTGTGTTGTGGTGTGTTGTGTTGTGTTGTGGTGTGTTGTGTGGTGTGTTGTGTGGTGTTGTGTGGTGTGTGGTGTGTTGTGTGTTGTGTAGTGTATAGTATGTAGTGTGGTGTTGTCTAGTGTGTAGTGTGGTGTTGTGTAGTGTTATGTTGTGTAGTGTAGTGCTGCGTTGCATTGTGTTAGTACACAAAACTCAAAGAGGACACCTTCAGACTGCTGTAACATATTTACACTATCTATAACCCAGTACAGAAAAGGTAAGCATATTTGGTGTGGGTCTTCAGCGTAATATTGTAAGGTTTTGTAGTAATTGTTCTATCAGTAGTCAGACATAGTAGTGTGTAGCCAAACAGATACGCATTAGTTTCACCTCCCTCCTTCCTCTCCCATCACCCACCTCCCTCCTTCCTCTTCCATCACCCACCTCCCTCCTTCCTTTCCCATCACCCACCTCCCTCCTTCCTCTCCCATCACCCACCTCCCTCCTTCCTCTCCCATCACCCACCTCCCTCCTTCCTCTCCCATCACCCACCGCCTCACTAGACGTGCCCTGAACAGCAACAATTCACCGTCACAAACGAAAGGACAGAACCTATCCATCCCAAAGAGATGTTTTGTGCGCTTGCATCTTTCAGTGGGGTAATTTGCGGCGCGCACATCAATACATCGTAGGCTCTAAATGCGCTCTGAAAAACAAAGGGAAGGACAACAAGATGGACCCAGAAATCAATCTGCTGCCTGATAACGCAGAACCGAGTGGAGGAGCACACGTGCTGCTAGCGCCGACACCGGCGTTCCCTCTGCGGGGCACACCAGCATCTGTCTATCTGTTTGTGATGTCCTCGGAAAACAATCGTCTCTGACATGCAGTGTGGAAGGCGTGAGGCAGCAATAGATAAAACTACTTTGTCATGCCACAGTTTGGAGAATCTGAGAGACACATTTTGGAACAGAAAGCGAAGGATTAAAAAAATGAATGGATGGGGGGGTTTAAGAGGAAAAATCAAACAAAGTATTTATCATAGATGAAAATGTCACTATTTGTTGCAACAAGTTTTACTATATGTGTTTTTCAGTTGATACACCTTCATGCCAGTCTAACAACAATTAGCTAGGTAACTGTTAAATGAAAGGTAGAGAGAGACAGAGAGTGAGACAGAGATAGAGGGGAGGACAGCAACAGAGTGAGATAGATAGGCCTACAGAGAGAGGGAGTTTCTGTAAAGGGCAGCTTGAGGGTTATCAGAGAAGTTTGCGTTTGGCCCCGTTTGTAGAGTTCTCCGCCATTTTAAAGCCTGTGGGATTAGCCCACCACTGGAGGACCCACTGCCGGTTTAGTACCCCACATGATGGAAACTGTGGTGAACCCGTTATGAGCCACCTGTGTAATGCATTATTAATGCATCTATAGCCATTTACTGAATAGCTTTTGTAGTTTTATAGAGTCGTATGAGCTGGTATGAGTTTTTATAGCAGGCCTTATAATGCATTATGGAGCGATATAACCCACTGAAAATACATTCACAATATATTACAAGCAGCTGGTTCACAGAGATTTCTAAACAAAATGACCACTGTGGTGAGAGCCTGTGGGGGGGGGGGGGGGGGGGGGGGGGTCTGCTGCGTAGACAGCTGCTGCTGTGTAGACTGGGTCTGCTGGCTAGACTGGGTCTGCTGTGTAGACTGGGTCTGCTGGGTAGACTGGGTCTGCTGTGTAGACTGGGTCTGCTGGGTAGACTGGGTCTGCTGGGTCTGCTGTGTAGATTGGGTCTGCTGGGTCTGCTGGGTAGACTGGGTCTGCTGTGTAGACTGGGTCTGCTGGGTCTGCTGGATAGACTGGGTCTGCTG
>NW_028157858.1:0-37941 GCF_964263955.1 Coregonus lavaretus | reverse complement strand
GTTTCCGCCTAGTCTATGACGATATGCAAGTTGTGTTTGCCCAGTTAAAGGGGGACCCAGACTCACCCTGGTTCTTGAGGGTTGCAGACACTGAATAATTATCATTTGAAATAAATGGCACTTTTCAAGTCTTGACTAAAAATCTTTAATGAATATGAATTTAAATACAATTGACTTGAGGATCAGAGCAGGCAGACTGACTGGCTTGCCCTGAAGGCCCTCTACCTCTACCTCTGTGTGGTTAATCTCAGCCAAGAGGTTGTATGGGTTGTCTGTCTCTCTCTGGGTGTGAATCACTATCACTATGACCTCTCGCTCCGCCTGCCCGTTGGCCTGATCACAGGAGCAGGGGTGATGGCATCCGGGGTAACCTCCTCCTCTCCTGTATCTAACCCATCTTTCTGGCTATGAGTTCGACTGAGGTCACTCGTTCTCTCTCCCAGGGTGTTGGATAGTTTCTCCTCCTCTGTGTCTTGTGTATTTTCTACATTGTAGAATAATAGTGAAGTCTTCAAAACTATTAAATAACACATATGGCATCATGTAGTAACCAAAAACGTGTTACACATATCAAAATATATTTCAGATTTGAGATTCTTCAAAGTAGCCACCCTTTGCCTTGAAATGTTTTGAGACCAGGTTGCGCTTTCACCTCCCTCGGTAAGAGGGGAATAAGGCAACCTCAGAGTTACATCCAAGGATACTTTATTGACACAAACGGATGAAATGGACATGGAAAGGTAGTGGAATGATAGTGGTCCTGTAATGGACAGATAACAGGGGTAATGAATATGCACAATAACTGATAGCACAAGTAGAGCAACAACGCTATTAACAAAGGAAGGGCTGTATTAATGGCATAATGCTACCTGCGGAGTATTACACAACACAGTAAAACACAGAGAGGCAACTTACAATAGGCAATGGTAGTAACTATAAAGAACAACAAGCAAGAATGATATACATGTTACAAACTCACTTTGTGCACGTACACTATCCCACGGTATCTCTGTGCATTCAAATTGTCATCGATAAAATGCAATTGTGTTCATTGTCCGTAGCTTATGCCTGCCCATACCATAACCCCAATGCCACCATGGGGCATTCACAACGTTGACATCAGCCAACAGCTCGCCCATATGCTGCTTTACAAGTGGTCTGAAGTCGTGAGGCCAGTTAGAAGTACTGCCAAATTCTCTAAAGCCGCCTTGGCTTATGGTTGAGAAATTAACATAAACGTATCTGGCAACAGCTCTGGTGGACATTCCTGCAGTCTGTAAGCCAATTGCACGCTGCCTCAAAACTTGAAACATCTGTGCATTGTGTTGTGTGACAAAACTGCACATTTTAGAGTGGCATTTTATTGTCCTCAGCACAAGGTGCACCTGTGTAATTATCATGCTGTTTAATCAGCTTCTTGATATGCCATATTTGTCAGGTGGATGGATTATCTTGGCAAAGGAGAAATGCTTGCTTACAGGGATGTAAACAAATGTGTGTACACAATTTGAGAGAAATAAGCTTTTTGTGCAAATGGAACATTTCTGGGATTTTGGGACCAACACTTTACATGTTGCGTTTATATTTTTGTTCAGTGTAGTTATTAGGTTGGGAGATTGGGATCCTATCTGGGCTAGCTAAAGCCAACTTCATGGTTAGTAGTATGACAGAGAAAATATAACAAGACAAATTTAAACATCACAAATCTGAGGGGGCAAGTGACCCTGTGCCCCCTTTGGGCATGACGTCTCTGCTATCAACCACATCATTCTGTCTCCGTGAATATTCAAAACAGACACATTCATTCAGGTCTGGTACTGGTCCTACCATATAGATCAGGGATGGACAATTCCAGTCCTTGGGGGCCGGAGGGGTGTCACACTTTTTCCCCATCCCTAGCAAACACAGATGATTAAACTTATTGCATTCTAAACTGAAACCCATGAGCACTTGATTATTAGAGTCAAACGTGTTAGCTGGGGCTGGGGAAAAAGTGTAACACCAATCAGGTCCCGAGGACTGGAGTTGCCCATCCCTGATATAGATGCTCTGTTTGCACGCATCGAGGGATGTGGTGACAGTGGAGACAAGGGAACACACATAAACAGCTTTGTCCTTTTAGAAAGTCATCATAATCCTTACATAAATATGATATGTATGCAAGAAATGCAGAGCCACTTCCAAAAACATATTGACAGAGTCTAGTATCTAGTAATCTAATCAATTTGTTTTCAACCCCTTTGTTATGGCAAGTGTAAATAAGCTCAGGAGTAAAAATGTGCTTAACAAGTCACATAATCAGTTAGATGTACTCACTATATGTGCAATAATAGTGATTTTTGAACGAATACATAATCTCTGTACCCCACACATGCAATTATCTATTAGGTCCCTCAGTCGAGCAGTGAATTTCAAACATAGATTCAACCATGAAGACCAGGGAGGTTTTCCAATGCCTCGCAAAGAAGGGCACCTTTTGGTAGATGGGTACAAATAAAGCAGACATTGAATATTCCTTTGAGCATGGTGAAGTTATTAATTATGCTTTGGATGGTGTATCAATACACCCAGTCACCACAAAAATACAGGTGTCCATCCTAACTCAGCTGCCAGAGAGGAAGGAAAACGCTCAGGGATTTCACCATGAGGCCAATTGTGACTTTAAAACAGTTAGAAAGTTTAATGCTTTGATAGGAGAAAACTGAGGATGAATCATCAACATTGTAGTTACTCCACAATACTAACCTAATTGACAGAGTATGCACTCACTAACTGTAAGTCGCTCTGGATAAGAGCGTCTGCTAAATGACTAAAATGTAAATGTAAAAGAAGGAAACCTGTACATGCATTGTGTTTGCAATAAGGCACTAAAGTAAAACTGCAAATAATGTGGCAAAGAAATGAACTTAATGCCCTGAATACAAAGCCTAATGTTTGGGGCAAATCCAACACAACACATCACTGAGTACCACTCTTCATATTTCCAAGCATGGTGGTGGCTGCATCATGTTATGGGTATGCATGTCATTGGCAAGGACTAGATACTTTTTTAGGATAAAAATAAACGGCATAGAGCTAAGTACAGGCAGATTCCTAGAGGAAAACCTGGTTCAGTCTGCTTTCCAACAGACACTGGGAGACAAATTCCCTCTTCAGCAGGACAATAACCTAAAACACAAGGCCAAATATTCACTGGAGTTGCTTACCAAGACGACATTGAATGTTTCTGAGTGGCTTAGTTACAGTTTTGACTTAATTCGGCTTGAAAACCTATGGCAAAAAAAAAATGTCTGTCTATATATTGTATAATGCATATATTTTACAATCCAGTTGTGCAAAGCTCTTGGAGATTTATCAAGTAAGACACAGCTTTAATCGACTCAGGGGTGGGAATACTTATGTAAATGAGATATTTCTGTATGTAATTTCCAATACATTTGCAAAAATTTCAAAAGCGTGTTTTCAATTTGTCATTATGGGGTATTGTGTGTAGCTGCGTGAGAGAAAATGTTATAATTGAATCCATTTTGAATTCAGGCTGTAAGAAAGCAACATGTGGAATAAGTTAAGGGGTATGAATACTTTCTGAATGCACTGTATATCTGCAAGAAAGTGATAAATAAGTGACTGTTTGAAAGGGGGTCATATAATGTCACGCTCGTCTACGAGAGAGGACCAATGCGCAGCGTTGAAGGTGAACATAATATATATTTATTAACTGATCAACACGATCAAAACAATAACCAACGATGCGTGACGTCTAAGGTTACAACACGAACAAACCTTAACGGAACAAGAAACCACAACACAAAGTGAAAAGACCGATAGTTAAATATGGCTCCCAGTCAGAGACAACCAGCTGACACTCGTTGCCTCTGATTGGGAGTCACTCAGGCCAACATAGATATACAAACATAGACTTACACACCCTGGCTCAACATAACATAGTCCCCAGAGCCAGGGCGTGACATATAAACATTGCCTTATTTATATTTTTACATATAACATAAAGTTAATTTTGTCTGAAATAGTCATGCTAAAATGGGCGTCGTTTCTCAGACCAAATTTCCATTCTGGCTCAAACAAAGCAATCGGATCATGCTCCAGTCAAAAACAGCTATAGGGAATGCCTATACATTGTCCAATCTCCTTCCACACATTGATTTCATCTTATTCAGAAAAAAACAAACTTGAAATTAAGTGTTGTTTCAGTGTCTTGTTGCAGGTTGTGCAATGTTCAAAAGTGTGTGAGAGAAAAAGCATTAACTTGTGTGTGTGGTGTCAAGTGTGGATGGTCCTATGTATGCAAATAGCTCGAGATTGGATATTTCAGCACCATGGACAGCAGCGACATTGGGATAGCGAGATCTGTAATTCAGCAACACATGACACTGGATAGTGGCTGTCTCAGGTGAAGTTGGCATTGGGAAAATCCCATCTAATGGGAAACGAGGCATAGGAGGCAAAAAGACTGAAGGAGAAGACTCCCACAGGAACTCTTGGCTTAACTGTTCTGTCACATTCATTTCAAATGTTACATTTTTCGATTTGTAAATAAAAGGGAACACATCTGCAAATAATGTAAACTGACTTTTCTAACTACACTGTACAGCTTTAGTGTGTCTGTGTGTCATAGGTACAACTGCAAGCAATTCGCTTCTCAAATCCTTCTCAAATGTCTGTTTAATGTGAGAAATAAAATAAATGAAAACAATAAAATGAAAAACAACTGTTAGACTAATGATTAACTAACTAAGGCTCCTCTGTCCTCCACTCGTTACCTGTATTAATGGAACCTGTTTGAACTTGTTATCAGTATAAAAGACACCTGTCCACAACCTCAAACAGTCACACTCCAAACTCCACTATGGCCAAGACCAAAGAGCTGTCAAAGGACACCAGAAACAAAATTGTAGACCTGCACCAGGCTGGGAAGACTGAATCTGCAATAGGTAAGCAGCTTGGTTTGAAGAAATCAACTGTGGGAGCAATTATTAGGAAATGGAAGACATACAAGACCACTGATAATCTCCCTCGATATGGGGCTCCACGCAAGATCTCACCCCGTGGGGTCAAAATGATCACAAGAACGGTGAGCAAAAATCCCAGAACCACACGGGGGGACCTAGTGAATGACCTGCAGAGAGCTGGGACCAAAGTAACAAAGCCTACCATCAGTAACACACTACGCCGCCAGGGACTCAAATCCTGCAGTGCGAGATGTGTCCCCCTGCTTAAGCCAGTACATATCCAGGCCCGTCTGAAGTTTGCTAGAGTGCATTTGGATGATCCAGAAGAGGATTGGGAGAATGTCATATGGTCAGATGAAACCAAAATATAACTTTTTGGTAAAAACTCAACTCGTCGTGTTTGGAGGACAAAGAATGCTGAGTTGCATCCAAAGAACACCATACCTACTGTGAAGCATGGGGGTGGAAACATCATGCTTTGGGGCTGTTTTTCTGCAAAGGGACCAGGACGACTGATCCGTGTAAAGGAAAGAATGAATGGGGCCATGTATCGTGAGATTTTGAGTGAAAACCTCCTTCCATCAGCAAGGGCATTGAAGATGAAACGTGGCTGGGTCTTTCAGCATGACAATGATCCCAAACACACCGCCTGGGCAACGAAGGAGTGGGTTCGTAAGAAGCATTTCAAGGTCCTGGAGTGGCCTAGCCAGTCTCCAGATCTCAACCCCATAGAAAATCTTTGGAGGGAGTTGAAAGTCCGTGTTGCCCAGCGACAGCCCCAAAACATCACTGCTCTAGAGGAGATCTGCATGGAGGAATGGGCCAAAATACCAGCAACAGTGTGTGAAAACCTTGTGAAGACTTACAGAAAACGTTTGACCTGTGTCATTGCCAACAAAGGGTATATAACAAAGTATTGAGAAACTTTTGTTATTGACCAAATACTTATTTTCCACCATAATTTGCAAATAAATTCATTAAAAATCCTACAATGTGATTTTCTGGATTTTTTTTCTAATTTTGTCTGTCATAGTTGACGTGTACCTATGATGAAAATTACAGGCCTCTCTCATCTTTTTAAGTGGGAGAACTTGCACAATTGGTGGCTGACTAAATACTTTTTTTCCCCACTGTACATACATACATATACACATACACATATATATATACATACATATATACACATACACATATATACATACATATACACATACACACACACACACCATTACACATCACTATTATTAAAATACCAGTGGCATTAAAATAAAGGATAGTTGTAAACAAATTAATAAGAATGGCCCAAAAAATAAGTACAAAGCAATCTGCAACCCTGTGTCTGTGTGTGTGCGTGTGTGCGTGCGTGTGAATGAAAGGGTCTGTTTATCCCAGTAGTCTGCATATTAGATGCAATAGTTGGCGCACCTCTCCAATCTCTGATAGTTCTAGGTGTCTTTTGCCAGAGGTTACCTCAGCATATGTAGGCTGATGATCTGAATGATACATGGTGTGGACTGCATCATGTGGTGTACTTCTCTGAAGGACAGTGTTCTGCCCGACCCTGGAGTAGTGGGCAGTGCTGTGTTGTGATGGGCCAGGTCTAGTAGAGCTGTGTTGTGATGGGCCGGGTCTAGTAGAGCTGTGTTGTGATGGGCCAGGTCTAGTAGAGCTGTGTTGTGATGGGACGGGTCTGGTCGTGCTGTCCTGAGGCGGGTCTGGTCTGGTAAATCTGTGCTGTGTTGGGCCTGGTCTTGTAGAGCTGTGCTGTAATAAGCCGTGTCTGGCTATTCTCTCTTGGGGATGGTGGGGGTACTGTTGTTTCAGAAGGTGGGGCGGGGGGAGTGGGGGGGGGAGGGGGGGGGGCTCTGTTGCTGAGGTGATGGGTGTGTGGGTCCCTGCCAAGTGTTGCATCCTTTAGGTCCTTGGCAAAGGTTCTGATACTGTCCTGATCAAGATGTACATTATCGTATAAATGTTCACATGTCAGAGTGGGGTGGTGAGCCGTTGAGCAGTGAGGCACAGTCCACAGTGATCTGTTGATTTATTTTTTCGATCAACTTTCCTGGGAAGTGTGGATGATGACGTTGTCGGGGGTGTCAATCCTGGTCTGACTGAGTAGCTGCATTGCACTCTCAGTTGTAGGACACCAGAACTTATACACCTGGTGTCTAGGGAATAATCTTTCCTGGACTAAGAACTTCCCATTTGAATCAATAAGGATTGCAGTTGTGGGTGACTGTCTGGGTGGAGCAGACTGGGAGACTGGTATTCTGACCTGGGCTGGAGCAGACTGGGAGACTGGTATTCTGACCTGGGCTGGAGCAGACTGGGAGGCTGGTTGGCTGACCTGGGCTGGAGCAGACTGGGTGGCTGGTTGGCTGACCTGGGTTGGAGCAGACTGGTTTGCTGGTTGGCTGACCTGGGTTGGAGCACACTGTGCTGGAGCAGACTGGGAAGCAGGTAGGCTGACCTGGGCTAGAGCAGAGTGGGATGCTGGTTGGCTGATCTGGACTGGAGCAGACTGGTAGGCGGGTGCAGTGTCATCAGGCTGTGTGGTGGAGGCCATGCTGGTCTCAGGTTCTGCTTGTGTTGTACCAGGCTGGTGGACATGTTCTCTAGATGCAGAGGACATATTGACTAGCTGCTGGTTGAGGGTCTCAATGTACCTCTCTCTTTGTTCTAGCTCCTTTCTTGTTGTGCTCAGATGGTCTCTGAGGTCATCATTTGTCTGATTGAACTGTTTCATCTCTTCTTTTAGTTTCTGGACAGTGTCCTCCTCCCTCTCTTTGAATTATATGACCTCTGCTTCAATTAGAGAGAGGGTGTTGTGGAAACATTGCATAGCAGGTGTTCTTGGTGTCGTAGGCATGTCCTTGGCTTTGTCTGCTGCAGGTGAGGTAGGTAGAGGGACACTGAGGGCTTCTTGCTGTGTCACAGAGACCGTTGGGGCCTGCTTTTCTCCATCTCCCTCATTGACTTTTTCCTCAGTTTCTGAGATGAGTTTAGCTTCTGCTTTTAGGGTAGCAAACATATTCTAAAAATCCTGGAGGCTTGAATCATTGCCTTGTATCAATACAGTTCCATTATTATATAAGTTTACTGTTTAATACGTGTTGCTCTTGTCAGCTTCTTCAAAAATGCTGATCTGACATCCTTGGCTGATGCCTCTCTTTTTTGAGAAAGGGAAATTGTTGCAAATAACCCTTTTTCATATGTGCCCTTGTTTGGTATTAAATATTACATTTGCTCTTGTTTTGCAACTGGTAAGATCTGCAAACAGGCATTCATGGTTCTGTTCCATCATCAAACCTTTGAAACTTTTCTTAGCTTTCTCCGTCTGGATGTCTGGTGGGTAAACAATTTCACACAATGTTGCAATAGAAGCGTTGTTTCTTGTATTATTCTCTCTTGTGTCTTTTAGAGGACTGTTTTACTTTGATGTCATTTGTCTTCTGTCCTTATTTTGTCTTATTTTGTCTTTCTTTTCTTCAGTTAACTAGATATTCTTTGTTAGCTAGCTAGCTTCTTCCAGGAGAGTCCCTAGCAACTGCTTAGCAACTGGTAAACAATTCAGCTAGCTAAGATAACTGTACAGTTTTATGAAAAATAGTTACTTTTTCAAAAGCCTTTCTTCTTTGTTTGTTGCTTGTTTTGTCTCTTATTCAGTCTTGCAGTTTTCTTTTGGTTTTTTTCCGATGTACTTCACTCTAAAAACTCATTTTTTCATTAGCTGCTGCTCTATTTGAAATTTTTTGAATAGTATCTCTCTCTCTCTCTCTCTCTCTCTTGCCATCTCTCTCTCTCTCTCTCTCTCTCTCTCTCTCCTCTCTCTCTCTCTCTCTCTCTCTCTCTCTCTCTCAATCGCCATCTCTCTCTCTCTTTCTCTCTCTCTTTCTCTCTCTCTCTCTCTCGCCATCTCTCTCTCTCTCTCTTTTTCTCTCTCTCTTTTTCTCTCTCTCTCTCTGTCTCTCTCTCCAGTCTCTATCTCTCCAGTCTCTCTCTCTCTCTCTCTCTCTCTCTTGCCATCTCTCTCTCTCTCTCCCTCTCCCTCTCTCTCTCTCTCTCTCTCTCTCTCTCTCTCTCTCTCTCTCAATCGCCATCTCTCTCTCTCTTTCTCTCTCTCTCTTTCTCTCTCTCTCGCCATCTCTCTCTCTCTCTCTATTTTTCTCTCTCTCTTTTTCTCTCTCTCTCTCTGTCTCTCTCTCCAGTCTCTATCTCTCCAGTCTCTCTCTCTCTCTCTCTCTAGAGACTGGAGAGAGATAGACTGGAGAGAGATAGACTGGAGAGAGAGAGAGTGAGAGAGTGAGAGAGAGAGAGAGAGAGAGAGAGAGAGAGAGAGAGAGAGAGAGAGAGAGATACTATCTTACTCAAACTTGATCTTTATCCATAGATTACACATTGATTTTGGATTTTAGATTAATCCATAGATTAAAGTCCATACCAGACAATAGAATGGTTCAAGAGTGCGTCTGTTCATACCGCTAAACTGTTTAATGAGCACTAGGTGGCAGTGTTTCATCGTGTTTGTTTGTAATATAGTGTGTGTTACAGTTTTTTTTTGTTTTATTTCACCTTTATTTAACCAGGTAAGCCAGTTGAGAACAAGTTCTCATTTACAACTGCGACCTGGCCAAGATAAAGCAAAGCAGTGCGATAAAAACAACAACAACACAGAGTTACATATGGGATAAACAAAATGTACAGTCAATAACACAATAGAAAATCTATATACAGTGTGTGCAAATGTAGTAAGTTATGGAGGTAAGGCAATAAATAGGCCATAGTGCAAAATAATTACAATTTAGTATTAACACTGGAGTGATAGATGTGCAGAAGATGATGTCAGTTACTTGTTGCCTGTCCAAAATTGTAATCAGTAACGTAACTTTTGGATTACCCAAACTCAGTAATGTAATCTGATTACTTTCAGTTACATTTTGATTACTGTCCCCTTAAGAGGCATTAGAAGAACACAAAAAGGATCCATCAAACGCATTTGGTGTGTTATCATAGTGGTCTCTGATTGGTGGTCATCATTTGGTGTGTCATCATAGTGGTCTCTGATTGGTGGTCATCATTTGGTGTGTCATCATAGTGGTCTCTGATTGGTGGTCATCATTTGGTGTGTCATCATAGTGGTCTCTGATTGGTGGTCATCATTTGGTGTGTCATCATAGTGGTCTCTGATTGGTGGTCATCATTTGGTGTGTCATCATAGTGGTCTCTGATTGGTGGTCATCATTTGGTGTGTCATCATAGTGGTGTCTGACTGGTGGTCATCATTTGGTGTGTCATCATAGTGGTCTCTGATTGGTGGTCATCATTTGGTGTGTCATCATAGTGGTCTGTGATTGGTGGTCATCATTTGGTGTGTCATTTTAGAGGTCTCTGATTGGTGGTCATCATTTGTTGTGTCATCATAGTGGTCTCTGACTGGTGGTCATCATTTGGTGTGTCATCATAGCCGTCCGTCCGCCCGTCCGTCCGTCCGTCCGCCCGTCCGTGTGTTTAACACTCTGCACCCTCAGCAGTAAAGTGAAATATTATGACTCCAGTTCTGAGAAGATGAGACTTTGTATCCCAGAGCTGATGTCTTTACAATATCCCTCCTGTCATCTGTCTGACATCACTTTCAATTTCCTTTTCAGTCTTTTTGTAGTGTAGTCCTATTCTATTACCCCAGTGATATCTGAGACGTGCTGAGAGCTAGTCACATAGTAAAGGAGACATACAGTTGAAGTCGGAAGTTGACATACACTTAGGTTGGAGTCATTAAAACTCGTTTTTCAACAACTCCACAAATGTCATGTTAACAAACTATAGTTTTGGCAAGTCGGTTAGGACATCTAATTTGTGCATGACACAAGTAATTTTTCCAACAATTGTTTACAGACTGATTATTTCACTTATAATTCACTGTATCACAATTCCAGTTGGTCAGAAGTTTACATACACTAAGTTGATTGTGCCTTTAAACAGCTTGGAAAATTCCAGAAAATGGCTTTAGACGCTTCTGATAGGCTAATTGACATTGTTTGAGTCAATTGGAGGTGTACCTGTGGATATATTTCCAGGCCTACCTTCAAACTCTGTGCCACTTTGCTTGACATCATGGGAAAATCAAAAGAAATCAGCCAAGACCTCAAAAAAGAAATGTGTAGACGTACACAAGTATGGTTCATCCTTGGGAGCAATTTCCAAACATCTGAAGGTACCACGTTCATCTGTACAAACAATAGTACGTAAGTATAAACACCATGGGACCACGCAGCCGTCATACCGCTCAGGAAGGAGACGCGTTCTGTCTCCTAGAGATGAACGTACTTTGGTGCGAAAAATGCAAATAAATCCCAGAACAACAGTAAAGGACCTTGTGAAGATGCTGGAGGAAACAGGTACAAAAGGTACTGAAAGGTCAATCAGCAAGGAAGAAGGCACTGCTCCAAAACCGCCATAGAAAAGCCAGACTACGGTTTGCAACTGCATATGGGGACAAAGATCGTACTTTTTGGAGAAATGTCCTCTGGTCTGATGAAACAAAAATAGAACTGTTTGGCCATAATGACCATTGTTATGTTTGGAGGAAAAAGGGGGTTGCTTGCAAGTCGAAGATCACCCTCCCAACCGTGAAGCACGGGGGTGGCAGCATCATGCTGTGGGGGTGATTTTCCAAGCTGTTTAAAGGCATCTGGGGAGATGGCGCCGGAGAAGATGGCTGCCGTTTTACAGCCCTCTAACCAATTGTACTATAATGTGCGTTTTTTCGCGTTATTTGTAATTTATTCTGTACATAATGTTTCTGTCATCGTCTCTTATAACCAGAAAGAGCTTCTGGATATCAGGATAGCGATTACTCACCTCATATTGGACGAAGATTTTTTCTTCAACGAGTCGGACGCGAAGGATATCCTACAGACACCCGACAAGGACCAAATCCCCGTCATTCGCAGGAGAAAGAGACGGAGATATCGTGGACGTAGGTCAGGGTGCCTTGTAAGAATCCGACGGCGAGCAAGTAAACTGCCTCTTCAATCAATCCTATTAGCCAATGTTCAATCATTTGAAAATAAATTAGAAGACCTACGATTACGGTTATCCTACCAACGGGACATTAAAAACTGTAATATCTTATGTTTCACCAAGTCGTGGCTGAAGGACGACATGGACAACATACAGCTGACGGGATATACGCTACATCGGCAGGAAAGAGCGGCTGACTCCGGTAAGACAAGGGGTGGCGGTCTGTGTATATTTGTAAACAACAGCTGGTGCACAAAATCAAATACTAAGGAAGTCTTGAGGTTTTGCTTGCAAACGCCATGCTCTATCAACTGAGCTACATCCCTGCCGGCCATTCCCTCCCCTACCCTGGACGACGCTGGGCCAATTGTGCGTCGCCCATGAGTCTCCCGGTCGCGGCCGGCTGCGACAGAGCCTGGATTCATAGAAAGTGTTACAAATGTTCTCCTGTCATCTTATAGGAGATCCATTCATGGATTTAGTTATGGCTTGAGAATGTGACTGGTCTACGGAGTTCTCCTTTATGTCTGTCTTTGTATGTGACAACAACTTTTCTGTATTATGTGTATTTCCACAATCAATAATCATAAACGGTACTTCACTATGAATACTTTTGACTATGTGGTTTGAAGTACTTTACCGTTATCTTGCACATACATGAAGACTACTATAGACATAAATCAATGCAGTAATGTTTTATTAAATAAAGGCTCTGATTAAAATATAATATTAATAAAATCAGGCATTTGGCTAATTCTTCTTCCCAGAAGCTCCTCTGAATGGTTTGGAGATGGCTCTGGAGAGAGCGTGTAACACCCTGACTATGAGTGGGCGTTTACGGGACTGGGACTCCTGGGGAGCAGGGGCCGGTGTGGTTGTCAGGTCCTCCTTGGGAGGGGAAGTGGATGGAACCTCTGGAACCTCACACTCAGCATCTGTCATAAGAACATTTCATAATCAGAAAATGAATGTGTGTGTTTGTGTCTGTCCGTCTGCCTGCCTGTCCGTCTGCCTGCCTGCCTGCCTGCCTGCCTGCCTGCCTGCCTGTCTGTCTGTCTGTCTGCCTGCCCGTCCGTCTGCCTGTATCTGTTGTCACTGTTTTAACAAGCTTGTCATAGGGTGATACATCAATATGACATTATCGATGCTTATCACTTACCCTGAGAAATATGAGTCTCTCTGAGACGTTTGGTAGGCAGTGCATCCTGTTTAGGGTGGCTCTTCGGTTCCCCTTTTGTCTTGAACAGCTGTTGACAAAACACATCAGGACAACTGAGCCTGTGTAAAATACAGAGTGTGCATCCCAAAAGGCACCCTATTCGCTACATAAGGCACTACTTTTGAAAAGGGCCCATAGAGCGCTGGTAAGAAGTAGTGCACTATATAGGGAATAGGGTGCCATTTGGGACATAGCCATTGACTCTCTCCCATGTGTATTAGGATTGAATTACAGCGTCCTCACTCAACCTCCTAAAGACAATGACAACAGTATTGTTCTAATGCTGAGAGACAATAGGGGTGTAGTGAATCTGTAGGGTAAATTTCAGCCCTGCCTTACAGAGGTAATCTCAAAACACAGAGCACCCTACCTTAATCATGATCTTTGGAAACTTATGCATTTTCGGTAGGAAACGCCACTTCCTGTTACGCAGACGCGTAATGGACTGCGTTGTAGCCCTGATTGTCCCTGATCCCTGGGTTAGCGTCGTTTCACAGCAAATATTCCAGACACCTAGAGGTCAGAGGTCAAGAGTTCACTAATCATTATACCAACATCAAGACAGACAGATAAGCAAGCAGAGACACTTTCCCAAAGGAGACGTGGCCAAGCTTTCACACTGCAGATTTTACCACTAGTATGTATTCAAACACGACCAACAACATACTCTAGACTACAATGAAATGTGAAAGGTCATGGCACCACAACATACTCTCCAGACTACAGTGAAATGTGAAAGGTCATGGCACCACAACATACTCTCCAGACTACAATGAAATGTGAAAGGTCATGGCACCACAACATACTCTCCAGACTACAGTGAAATGTGAAAGGTCATGGCACCACAACACACACAACAGTAAGAGAGGTGTGAGACGTACTTTCCGTCTGTGTCGGAGGCAGCAGCGTAGTGGAGCGGGGTGCAACCCCTTTTATCCAGATCGTTCACACTGGCCCCAGACCCCACCAAGGCAAACAGACACTGGTAGTTACAATTGGCTGCCGCATAATGCAGAGGACTCCTAGAAGAACGCACAGAAACCATTCAACATCAACAACAGAAACAGCTTATTGGAGCTGTAAAACATTTACATTTTACATTTAGCAGACACTCTTATCCAGTGCGACTTACAGGAGCAATTAGGGTTAAGTGCCTTTCTGCAGGGCACATAGATTTTTCACCTAGTCGGCTAGGGGATTCGAACCAGCAACCTTTCGGTTACTGACCCAACGCTCTTAACCGCTAGGCTACCTGCCGCCCAATCTTCCCCATAATAATTCCTATATGCCCCTATACTATATTCCCCATTATCATAAAGATCACATATGAAAGTTATTTGATGCCACAGACAGACCTTCCGAAGCTGTCCTTTCTGTTGAAGTCTGCCCCTGTGTTGAGCAGCAGATTCAGACAGTCCAGGTTCCTGGTAACAAGATATCAAGTTCAGAAAGGCTCTCGTACATCTGAGCTATCAGGTGGATGGTAACAAGATATCAAGTTCAGAAAGGCTCTCGTACATCTGAGCTATCAGGTGGATGGTAACAAGATATCAAGTTCAGAAAGGCTATCGTACATCTGAGCTATCAGGTGGATGGTAACAAGATATCAAGTTCAGAAAGGCTCTCGTACATCTGAGCTATCAGGTGGATGGTAACAAGATATCAAGTTCAGAAAGGCTCTCGTACATCTGAGCTATCAGGTGGATGGTAACAAGATATCAAGTTCAGAAAGGCTCTCGTACATCTGAGCTATCAGGTGGATGGTAACAAGATATCTAGTTCAGAAAGGCTCTCGTACATCTGAGCTATCAGGTGGATGGTAACAAGATATCAAGTTCAGAAAGGCTCTCGTTCATCTGAGCTATCAGGTGGACGGTAACAAGATATCAAGTTCAGAAAGGCTCTCGTTCATCTGAGCTATCAGGTGGATGGTAAAAAGATATCAAGTTCAGAAAGGCTCTCGTACATCTGAGCTATCAGGTGGATGGTAACAAGATATCAAGCTCAGAAAGGCTCTCGTACATCTGAGCTATCAGGTGGATGGTAACAAGATATCAAGTCTAGAAAGGCTCTCGTACATCTGAGCTATCAGGTGGATGGTAACAAGATATCAAGTTCAGAAAGGCTATCGTACATCTGAGCTATCAGGTGGATGGTAACAAGATATCAAGTTCAGAAAGGCTCTCGTACATCTGAGCTATCAGGTGGATGGTAACAAGATATCAAGTTCAGAAAGGCTCTCGTACATCTGAGCTATCAGGTGGATGGTAACAAGATATCAAGTTCAGAAAGGCTCTCGTTCATCTGAGCTATCAGGTGGACGGTAACAAGATATCAAGTTCAGAAAGGCTCTCGTTCATCTGAGCTATCAGGTGGATGGTAAAAAGATATCAAGTTCAGAAAGGCTCTCGTACATCTGAGCTATCAGGTGGATGGTAACAAGATATCAAGTTCAGAAAGGCTCTCGTTCATCTGAGCTATCAGGTGGATGGTAACAATGAGAACCTGAAAGAAAAGAGAAACCCGTACACTGCTCTTGCTAGTATCACTGTTTTTATAATGCTACTAAAAGCAATAATAAAAAGTGATACTAGCAAGAGCAGTTTGCAGGCTTCTCTTTCAAGAAGATATAAAGACAATTTAGACCAGAGCTCAAGTCAATACCACCATGGCATGGAACCACATTATACAGAAATGATACCGCACTAATGATCTATACGATTTTTTAAATAACTCTAAACAATACTGCTAAACCATGTGAAATGTAAGAGTGTGAATATGTGTTTGTTCTTTCTGGTGGCTTTACAGTTCATGAACTAAATATTCCTTGGTGTAAAGCCTGGACCAGTCCACTCACCCTCCAGCTGCTGCAGCATGTAAACAGGTCCTTCCAAAGTCGTCAGGGGTGTCTATATCAAAGCCTGATGAGAGGAGCTTCCGACAGCAGTCAGAGAACCCACTGAGAGCAGCCAGGTGGAGGGGGAACATCCCATGGACGCCTCGCCTGCAACACATTTTTACATTTTAGACTTTAAGCAGACACTCTTATCCAGAGCGACTTACAGTTCATTCAGCTAAGATTGGAAACAGCACCACATCACAGTCCTCATTAAACCCCACAGCAGATCAACACATCAGCATGCTGCAATGCCCTGTCTATCAACCCCCCACACACCACAATGTGTTGAGCATAGTCTCCAAGCGGCTATTCGGTCAATGACAGAATTGCAGATGCATGTTGCATTATTGCTGGAAACTGTGTGTGTTCTCACTTGGCTGTGTCAGCTCCGTTCGTGATGAGTGTATTGATGAGTAACTCGTGGCCGTAGCGAGCAGAGATGTGCAGGGGTGTGTTTCCATTCTTATCTTCACAGTCGATCTCAGCACCTACAGAACACACACACACACACACACACACGTCAACCACTTGACCCAAGAGGCATCATGAAGCATTATGTTCAACCACATTGCAAGTAACATTGCTCTGTGCCAGTGAATCATGGTTTGAAGACTAAAGACAATGCTGAAGAGCCTACTGGTTCATATATATTCAGTTGAGAGCATTCACAGCGACTCACCATTCTGGATGATGGCTTGAGATCTGGAGAAGCGTCCGTGGATGGCCGTCATGTGGAGGGGGGTCTTTCCATCTTTACTCTGCAGATAGAAAGACAAAGATGGTTCACACGGCAGTCTGTGCTGCTGACCACAGGCAAAATCAAACACGTATTGGAGGAGCGCTTGATTGCATTTAGTTTGCATTGTTAGGCCTATTCCATTGGTATTTGAATGTAGACCAGGGCCAAATACTAAGCCATGTGCTGCGTCAGTGTGTGCGTCCCAAATGGCACCCTATTCTCTTCATAGTGAACTACTTTTTGAACCAAAGTAGTGTACTTATAAAGGGAACAGGGTGCCATTTGGGACACAGGCAGTGCCACCACGGCTCCTTGCTCTATGGGCCCCTGGTCAAAAGTAGTGCACTACATAGGGAATAGGGTGTTATTTAGTTCAGACACAGTGTTGGTCATCCGGTCTCCTCACCTTGATGTTGACGAGGGCCCCGTTGCCCACCAGCAGCTCCAAGCAGAGCGCCCCATGGCGCAAGGCGGCCGTGAAGTGGAGTGGGGCGAAACCCTTCTCGTTCACCTGGTTCACGTTGGCGCCGCACTCGATCAGCTCATTCACCACCACGTCCTGCCCGTTGTAGCATGCCACGTGGAGGGGGGTGTTACCGTAACCATTGGGCTCATTTATCTGGAGGGAGCAAGGGAGGGAAAAGAGTGGAGAGAGAGAGGGGGGGGGGGGGAACAAAACAATACATTCCTGATCAGGTCACTTGGTTCTGAAAACCCCCTGGCCCAAAACACTGGCTCCAACCTCCATCTCTTCATTACTTGAAAGGAAATCATTCGCCAACCCACTAGAGCTCTGTATTTTCATTGAGTTGTAATTGAACAGTGACTACACATTTGAATGCGTGTTGACTCACATCCACTCCAAGGTCCAGGAGGTACTTGACCACACTGATCATTCCACTGGAGGCTGCAGAGTGGAGAGGGGTGTAGGCCTTCTTGTCTTTACAGGACACCTCTGATCCATGAGAGGCCAGAAGTTTCACCACCTCAATGTGCCCTATGGTAGAGAGAGAGGGGGAGGGATAAATAGAGAGAGAGAGAGAGAGAGAGAGAGAGAGAGAGAGAGAGAGAGAGAGAGAGAGAGAGAGAGAGAGAGAGAGAGAGAGAGAGAGAGAGAGAGAGAGAGAGAGAAGGGGAGGGAGATAGTAAGGGGGTTAAGAGAGAAACAGAGATACAAACACAGAGAGATAGGCAGAGAGAGGGAGAGATAGATTAGTTTACAGTGGTACACAGCACCATAAGCAACACCTACATCATGTTAGTACAACTGAAAACATCTAATCAACCTACTAAGTACATGATTCTGACATAATAACACACTAGACGTGGCTCATACAGCTGAGCTGTGAGACTAACACACAGTCCATTCATTCATTCATTCATTGGTATAAAGGACATTAGTCAGAATGTAAATGATGTGGTAAACTCATCACCCATGTAAGCAGCCCAGTGGATTGCTCGGCGATCCTTCTTGTCAAAGGCATTAATGTTGGCTCCTCTGGAGAGAAGCAGCCTCACCATCTAACAGGGAGAGGAGAGCGAAACAAAACACAGGTTGAGGAAAACTAAACAGCAAAATCCGCTAAATCTGGCTTCAAAGCCTCCCCTTTAAAAAATATATTTTGTATTCACAATGAATGAAAGATAACATGTAAAGACATGGTACATTTCTCCCCTTTTAGTCCCCCTTTGACCTCCCCCTCTCCCCAGAATGCCTCCAAACACATTTAAAAAGAAAGGGAAAGTAATTGACTTACATGTCAGAAAACAAAACAAAAGTATACAACAACGTTACTTCAAGCAAAAATGTAATAGCCTAACAATTTCAGGTGATTAAGTGATTTTATAGGCCTATATAGCAGTAATCTCAAGGTGGGGCCAAGAGTACTAATCTGGAGGAAGTGTTTGGAGCTGTTCAAAATAGGATATCATCGGGTCCCAGGAGGAATAAAATGAGTTGGTTGACCCTCGAATGGTAACTTCATTTTTTCTCATTTTAGGAACAGCTTCAGATCTTCGAGCCAAAGAGAGGCTAAGGGAGGATTGATAGATTTCCAATCCAATAAAATCCTTCTGCGGGCTAACAGGGAGGCAAAGGCAATGGCATCTAGCTGTCTATTGGTCAGAGAAGGATTGTTGTTTGGTACTCCAAAAATAGCAATTTCTGCACTAGGCTGCAACTTTATATCAAATGCTTCAGAAAGGGTTTTAAATAGTGGACAAATAATCTGCCAGACGGGGACAGGACCAGAACATGTGGGTCAAGTCCACCAAGGAGCTTTTACACCTGTCACATGTACCATCAATATTTGGGTAGAATTTGGACAATCTGGCCTTACTGAAATGGATACGGTAAAGTACCTTAAACCGTATAAGGCTGAGCCGGGCACAAGAGGAGCTTCCATTTACCCTCAGTAAGGCATTTCACACTCAGATCGGATTTTATTCAAAGCCTCCTCTGAACAAACTCAAGCATACAACTAGGGCTGTGATGGTCATGGAACTTCAGGTGTCGGTGATTGGCGTGTCTTATGTACGTGGTCATCGACAAAACTGACAGCTGACAGGGGGGCGGGACGGACATTAGCAAAGGAAAACATTAGCGCGTTTAGGCCAGTCTTGCTCTCAATTTTGGGGAAGCTAATTTTCTCCATGAAAAATATCAAGCATTCCATGCATCATCACATTTGCAAACATATTTTTGTTTTGTTTTTTGTTTTCACCTTTATTTAACCAGGTAAGCCAGTTGAGAACAAGTTCTCATTTACAACTGCGACCTGGCCAAGATAAAGCAAAGCAGTGCGATAAAAACAACACAGAGTTACATATGGGGTAAAAAAACATAAAGTCAAAAATACAACAGAAAATATATATACAGTGTGTGCAAATGTAGCAAGTTATGGAGGTAAGGCAATAAATAGGCTATAGTGCAAAATAATTACAATAGTATTAACACTGGAATGCTAGATGTGCAAGAGATTATGTGCAAATAGAGATACCGGGGTGCAAAAGAGCAAAATAAATAACAATATAGGGATGAGGTAGTTGGGTGGCCTAATTTCAGATGGGCTGTGTACAGGTGCAGTGATCGGTAAGGTGCTCTGACAACTGATGCTTAAAGTTAGTGAGGGAGATAAGAGTCTCCAGCTTCAGAGATTTTTGCAATTCGTTCCAGTCATTGGCAGCAGAGAACTGGAAGGAATGGCGGCCAAAGGAGGTGTTGGCTTTGGGAATGACCAGTGAGATATACCTGCTGGAGCGCAGACTACGGGTGGGTTCTGCTATGGTGACCAATGAGCTAAGATAAGGCAGGGATTTGCCTAGCAGTGATTTATAGATGGCCTGGAGCCAGTGGGTTTGACGACGAACATGTAGTGAGGACCAGCCAACAAGAGCGTACAGGTCACAGTGGTGGGTAGTGTATGGGGCTTTGGAGACAAAACGGATGGCACTGTGATAGACTACATCCAGTTTGCTGAGTAGAGTGTTGGAGGCTATTTTGTAAATGACATCGCCGAAGTCAAGGATCGGTAGGATAGTCCGTTTTACGAGGGCATGTTTGGCAGCATGAGTGAAGGAGGCTTTGTTGCGAAATAGGAAGCCGATTCTAGATTTAACTTTGGATTGGAGATTCTTTATGTGAGTCTGGAAGGAGAGTTTACAGTCTAACCAGACACCTAGGTATTTGTAGTTGTCCACATACTCTAGGTCAGACCCGTCGAGAGTGGTGATTCTAGTCGGGTGGGCGGCTGCCAGCAGCGTTCGATTGAAAAGCATACATTTAGTTTTACTAGTGTTTAAGAGCAGTTGGAGGCTACTGAAGGAGTGTTGTATGGCATTGAAGCTCGTTTGGAGGTTTGTTAACACAGTGTCCAATGAAGGGCCAGATGTATACAAAATGGTGTCGTCTGCGTAGAGGTGGATCTGAGAGTCACCAGCAGCAAGAGCGACATCATTGATATACAAGGAGAAAAGTGTCGGCCCAAGAATTGAACCCTGTGGCACCCCCATAGAGACTGCCATAGGTCCAGACAACAGGCCCTCCGATTTGACACACTGAACTCTATCTGAGAAGTAGTTGGTGAACCAGGCGAGGCAGTCATTTGAGAAACCAAGGCTATTTAGTCTGCCAATAAGAATGCGGTGGTTGACAGAGTCGAAAGCCTTGGCCAGGTCGATGAAGACGGCTGCACAGTACTGTCTATTATCAATCGCGGTTATAATATCGTTTAGGACCTTGAGCGTGGCTGAAGTGCACCCATGACCAGCTCGGAACTTATGTAAAATAGCTGACTATTCCTAATGTGATTAGTAAATTGGATAGTCATAATTTAGGCTAATAATATAACTCAATCACAGGCTGTTCAATGCAGCGGGTGGTGGAGTAGGTTTCTTTTCACTGGAAAAATGTGGCCTTTTATTATTTTAAAATCACGCAATTCTACTACACTTTATATGACTAGAGAGATTAGCAGAATATTTTTCAACACGACTTTCAAGTGGCACTGACCCAGTGATAAAGACAGTGAATATGCACACTCACCAGGGATATAGCCGATGCCAATGATACTGTTCCCTCAATTAAGTTGAGGATTTTGATCATTAAAAAGACATTAGTATTTTCATCTTCTTCTCTTTGAAGCAATAAGCCAATTGCTTTCCAAACTGTTTTCCCTCCATTGTATTTTGAAAAATTGCGATATGCCTGGTTGAGCCTCTCGTTCACTGACATTCACAACTCAACAGTCATCTATTTGGAAGCCTATTCGCCGCACCCGCTGCCTTCCGACAGGCTACGCGATTTAAAACAATCCAGAAGAAGCTAATGATCATGCTTTCTGGTATAGTATACACACGTAACATGTAGGATTCCCAGAATATGTTCTATATTCTCATTATTAACTCATTATAATCAGTGGTTTAATTAGAGTATGATTGGCTAAATAAAACAATGGGCCTATGGTAATGCAACATTAAGTGATTCAAGGAAACTAGCCTATTTTGTTTGTTTATTTGCTCGGGCATCTGAATTACAATTATTCATGAACAATCATTTTGCATAGCTTATTCTTTTAATATTGAATAGCCTATAAATGGTTATTACAGCTTAGTTATTAAAACTTAATTTCTCACAAGAATGAGGTTGTGAATTGGGAGGTTCAGCTCGGTCTGGGCCTTACTAGGTCCCCCTGTTAAATCGCCAGCTCTGCTAAAAAGTGCCCACCAGAGTTCTACATAGGCCTAGAACACGGCCTGTGCTCTAGCTTCACATTGATGGTGACAGCGAGATGGAGATTGTGGCCAAAGCAATTTAGCCAAGGCCAGTTCAGTTGCCTCACTTCAGCCACAATGTTGGCCCTGTTGTCTGTGGCGATACAGGACATTAGATTTTCATCAAGGGCCCAGTCAAGGAATTCCGAACGCAGGGCTTCGGAGAGTTTGTCGGCTGTGTGGTATTCCGGAATGTAGGTTGTTTCCAAACAGTTGGATTTCAGTGTCCAGTCTTTCGTCAGATAGTGCACTGTTAGGTTCATGTAAGGAGTCATATTTACACTTGACCACATGTCCGTATTCAGTGCAAAAATAAACAAATCTACGTCCTTTAGCTCTGTCTGAACCTCCCCCTTCACCTTGTTGAACAAGGTAGGGACCGCTGTTTGAGACAAATACTTTCTCCCCGGTAACTCGTATAGTCTGTCAAATTTCCAGAGCATTTATTTGAAGGCGGGTTTCTCCACCGTTCGTAAAGGCACCATTCCTATGACTAAATAACGAGTTCCAGTGTCTGGCAGTGCTCGCCACTTATCGGTGTCCCGTTTGTGGTGCTGGAATTCTTAGTAGGTAGCCTATGGGTTTGGCGCATATTCTGCAAACAGGCTGGCCAAGTCATCTGGTTCTCCATCGTCATTAGGTGTGAAACTGAAATGTGCCCAAACAGGTTGTTATGGGTTTTTTTTTGCAATGAGAGCCATCTTTTTCACCTCACTCCTCTGATCTACTGTAACAATGAAAAAGGTCAGAGGTGAAGGTCAGAGGTCAGAGGCTACCCACCCACCCCCAGCCTGTAGGCTATAGATCTAGAGGTACTATAGTTACCCCCGGTCCCCACTTTTCACCTTACCCCCCCTCTTCAATTAACCTGAATTGACCTTCAAAGATTCTCTCCTATTCGCACATAGAGCAGATTTGGTGATTGCGGTGCATCAAAAGATAGTCCATCTATTAAACTGTCTATATCTCCTCCAACTAAGTCAGCAAAACAATACCATATAATCAAGAGTTAACACTCCCGCTATGGATAAAGTATATCTACATTAAAATAAAAGGTGATAAAACATTTTATGGAGAGAAAATCATACTTGGTTTTGACGGTTATTTTATTTTCATGGCGTTCTTCATCCAAAACCGTCAATGTCACGGTTATCCAATTACCGTCACAGCCCTACATTCAACCAATATAAGTAATCGGATGCACAGTAAGCTCAACGTGGGGATAGGACAGGTATAAAGTGTAGACTACAGTGTGTAATCATGTCCATGCTAATTGCTAACCTCCTGGTGTCCACTGAAGGCTGCATGGTGCAGCGCCGTGCGCCCGGCCCGGTCTGACACGTTCACGTTGCTGAGGAGAGGGACCAGGGCCTCGGCACAGCGGACTGCCTTATTGGCCGCAGCGATGTGGAGCGGCGTTTGCCAGTTCTTGTCCCTGGCGTTCACGTCAGTAGAGTGTTTCAATAACACCTGGACAGCCTCCTACAGGAACACAGTTCAAATCATGTTCAACTTTGTTTAAAGTGCATTTAAAAATCACAACACACTTAACAGTCAAACACATATGCACAGGAGTGTGTGTGAGGGCTGACAGTATCAGTACACGTACCTCACTGCAGGAAGCCACGGCCCGGTGCAGAGGAGTGAGCCACTTGTTGTCTTTGGCATTTACTCTGGCTCCTGGGACACAGACAGAAAAACAGGTGACAGACTGACAGGGGGACAGACCGACAGGGGACAGACCGACAGGGGACAGACCGACAGGGGGACAGACCGACAGGGGACACATTCAGTGCCTAACAACACACTATACAATACAAGTAAAATGATATACAACATAATTCTGACAAAATAAATGACATACCTGTACACGAAGAGACAACACACAATAGCTTAGCCCTTGGTGCAGCCACAGCTCTCGGGCACCTGCGTGAGCACATAGAAAATCACTGTCTAATCAGAGACTTCAACACATTAGTTCCCACAATGAGTTAATCAACCTGCCCATCAACAATAAGCACTGGGACTACATAACAGAAGCCATAAAGTTGAATTTTTAAGTCACATGCCCACTGGGCTAGTTTGTTCCCACCACAACCCACCAGGATGATGTCTGAAGGAGCTAGAAAGTTCCCCTCTACCACTCCTGCCTCCCTCAACCGAGGTACAATATCTGCGCGCAGAGTAGTAGCCATGGACCCACTATCTAACATCCCCTTCAGCTCAACTTTATCCTGTACTAGCACAGTGGTGTAAAACAAACTGTCATTCTGAGTAATTCTCATTGTGTTCTGAAAAATGACTGTGTTGTTCTTGGGTACTGACTCACAAAAGTAAGAATAAACAGATTGGATATCATCATCAGTGGAGGAAAAATAAGAATGCCCCACATTGCCCTCCTCAGAACGGAGGCTTTCTAGTTTTCCTGAGACCTGCCAGTCTGTCCACATCCAGGGTTCTGTCGCTGCCCAGCCTCACTACAGTCAAAGCTCATGTGGCCCGGAGAAAAGCACTTGACGCACAGCTGGTGCATCTGACAGTGAGCTTTGGTCCAGTGATTAGTGCTTCCACAGTCAGAGCACTCATGCTGACGTTTGTGGAACTGTTTACGGGGCCCTCTACATTTAACATGTTTAAGTCATTTAGCAGACGCTCTTATCCAGAGCGACTTACAGTTAGTGCATACGTTACTTTTTTTTTTTTCATACCCCCCGTGGGAATCGAACCTACAACCCTGGCGTTTATTGGGGATTTATTATTCTCCTAAATTGATGGGATGACTAACTTAGAAAGAATGCATTCTTGACTGGGCTAATGTAGGTTGTGACACCTGGCAGGCTGTGATTGATGTGAAGAGCTGTTTTAGGGGGTAAAATGAGATAAGGATTGTTTCTCCAAATGCTAGACTATGCTGGTTCTTTGTGATCTGTGAACCTTCCTTGGACGTAGGAATGAGGTCTAAGGGAGCTGGCTCTTCTCACTATGACAGGTTGTTATGATAAACTTGTGCCTGGCTGAAGTGTGCAACAAATGGCGCCGAGGAGATGGGACCAACACCTGAACCAACGGATTGGCTGAGTAAAGTTAAAACCACACTCATTCCTTTACTCTAATTGGCCAGCAGAGAAGTGGGAAACTTTCTCTGTCAGAGTATTTGAGTATTGGATCTGAAACAATGTTTTAGTTCTCTGAAGTGCCCTGCGAGGTATTTCAAAGAGCCCGTATATACGAAACATCATATTTACCATTGAAGTTTTTTGCATTAATTAAAATAACTAGTATATCTTAGAAGTCGTGTTGACCTCTTTTGTTCCTAATACCAGATTTGAATTGACGCGACTTTGACAATTGGTGACCCCGACGTGATCTGGTAGAAGGGACTTCGCTGGATACTGTCCGGCCCATTTGGTCACCTCTTTCATCGAACCGTGTGTTTCACAAACTGCCCGGGCTTCTAAAAAGGTAAGCAGATACCTATTGTTAAATAACTAAAGATCTGCACATTGGCTTTATCCAAATTAATTTTGTGAAACACCTGTCTGATGTAAGTGAACTCAATTATGAAACTATTATGAGTAGATAAGCACAATATTGTGACATGCAAGCCTTTAGTAAATGTGATGTTTAAACCATGGTACCAGAGAGTATTGGTTCTACCGGCAAGGTCCGTGAGATACGGCTAGGTTCAGGAGACAATACTGACATCTACCGGCAAGGTCCGTAATTGCGACAATACGGCTAAGGTTCGGAAGATATAGGGAATAATTGGTTTAAATAATTGCTATCGGCAAGGTTCGTAACTACGACAGTACGACTAAGGTTTGAAGAATTATACCGGCAAGGTCCGTAACTGAGATACGGCTAGGTTCGGGAAATTTTTGATAATACTGGTGACTGGCAAGGTCCGTAACTAAGGGTTGCGGCTAGGTTCAGCACAGTGTTTTGAATAAAATAGACGCGGCTGTGTGCCCAAATAGATTGTGTGTGGAATATAAGTGTGTCATTTATGACTGTGTGACATATTTGACTGTATGATAGGATTATGACTGTGTATTGTGAGTGAGTGCGATAACTGTGTACTATTTTTGCTGTGTGATAACTGTATACTACGTTTAACTGTGTACCATTTTTGACTGTGAATACAAAGAATATTTTAAAACAGTAAATGATGAGAATTACAATTAGGAAATAAAGTTTAAAGTGTGCAAACGTTAACAAAAGACACCCATAGGAGGTACTATAAAAGTTAGACAGTGCGAGTGTTGTCGTATGCATGAAAGTGTGAATGATAAACCTGTATACCTTGATAGAAAACAAATTGGGAATCAAAAGACGTTTGTGGCTGTCCAAACGGTATAATTTGGGAATAAATGTTGGATTTGTGTTTACTCAAACCATATAACCCGTCAGTAACAATCGAAAACATGAAATGAAAAGTGATGAATGAGTGTGACTGAACTAAAACGTTTGAACTGATATATTTGAAATATAACATTTGATGTTTGACATAGCGTAATACTGCTTTTAAATAAGTAAATTGAAGTGATATGGTGTGGCGTTTAATTTGATGTATCAACCATTGGTTAAATAATTGAAAAACTTGGGTTTATTCGTTCAATTTACCAATTGATGTGTGGCGTTTAATTTGATGTATCACCACATTGGTTAAATTATTGAAAAACTTGGGTTTATTCGTTCAATTTACCAATTGATGTGTGGCGTTTAATTTGATGTATCGCCACATTGGTTAAATAATTGAAACAATTGGGTTTATTCCTTCAATTTACCAATTGATGTGTGGCGTTTAATTTGATGTATCGCCACATTGGTTAAATAATTGAAACAATTGGGTTTATTCCTTCAATTTACCATTTGATGTGTGGCGTTTAATTTGATGTATCGCCACATTGGTTAAATAATTGAAACAATTGGGTTTATTCCTTCAATTTACCATTTGATGTGTGGCACTGTAAGAATACTGCTTTCAAACAATTAAGGTTGAAATAACCTGGCGCCGAGTTTAACTAATTAGGTGGGAATAATAGATAGATGTACTTTAAATAACTAAATAGCGGACGAATATTACAAATTAAAACGAAAAAAACATGACTACCAGCGGAGAAGCGGAAAGAATATTGAAGGCTCTAAAATCCACACTTGAAACAAACGGAGGAAAAGATGGAAAAGAATGGAGCAGGCGAGGAGAAAAACTTTATAGAGAATGGATAGACGATGGTTGTATACTGTCCCCCGATGGAGTGCCTGTAGAAGGCGAACCAGGGAGAATACTGGAGACGTTGAAACGGAAAACCCAGAAAGCAGAAGGCGAATGGAAAAGTGAAGGAGAGCCCCGCAGTGGCAAAATTAAAGACGCAATGGAGAAAGCAAAGCTAAAGGAGAGGATTGGCCTAGCAATGCTTGGAAAATTGAAGAAACTGTGTGCGGAGAAAACAGGACAAAAGGAAAGGACCCGTTTATACCCACCCTTACCAACAGCGCCACCACCATATGAAGACCACCCAAAAACAATGGCTCCGGTTCTGGATATAGCGGGAAAAGTCCACTATCAACAAAGGACAGATGAGGGGGAAGAAGGAGTGTGGGTCAGAAAGAGCGATATGACTGACAGAAGGGGAGAAGTGGATGTACTTCTAAAAGCTGCAAGAGCGCTAGAAAAAGGAGTGTTTGAACTGAGTAGAATTGAGGGAGAGACAGGGAACAGATGCGGAACAGAAGGAGGAGGGAGTATTTACGGTGACGGTGAGAGTGAGAAGGAAGAGAGAATGAGCCTAACTGGAGGAAACGTAAGAGGTGGTCTAGCCCAGGGGGAGTGGCAACGAAACAAGGATGCTGAAGAAGGGGAAAGGAGGGAGAGACTTGAGAGACAGAGAGATGAAGAACGACTGGAAGAGTTGAAGATGATAAAAGAGGAAGTACGACACCAGGAAGCACAATTGCAAAAGTAAAAAATGGAGCTCAAAGCGAACAAGAACGGAAGTGAAAGTGAACGCTCACCAGTAAGGGGACACTGTATTGACCTCAGAGATGGGGAAGAGAGTGAGGAGGAAAGAGGGAAACAACAAAAACTAATATGTGGAGCTTTTGATGGAGACATATGGGACAACAATGATGGACCTGCATACCATACCCGAGCCAGGGCCCAGTCCAGAGAAGGACACAAAGGGGGGCAGTACCCGTTGAGGGAGACCCCAGGGGGGGTCTCAGTTTACAAGCCATGGTCTCACAGAGACATACAGACACTGGTGGACAGTCTCCCCCAACCTGATGAATCTGGACACAGATGGGTGAAGTCTTTTGAGAGTCTCACAGCAGCGGATGAACTCACCATAGGTGATATGGTTACTGTAATGAACAGGTGTATGGGAGACCAGGAATGCAGAGAGATAATGACCTCTGGGGGACTGAGAGGGCAAGTGTGGTCGGCTACAAGATTTGACCCCCACCGCAGTGACGTATGGAATGTCATAAGGAGGAAGTATCCTACCCAGGCCAGACCCGAACTGATGAGAACTCTGATATTGAATGACGATGAAACCATACCAGCATACATGAAGAGGGCTAAGTGCCTCTGGAGGCAAGCATGGAATGAAGAACCAGGAAAAGACACCATGAAGCACCTCTTCCTGACAAACTGCTTGGGGGGACTCCCGGATCAGGCTCGAGCTGAATGTGAAAAAGTTGTGGCAATCACCGCAAAATCAATTCCGGAATTTACCGAGATAGCACAACACCATGTGGAACGATGGAGAGAGGGTAAGCGAAAGGAAGAGGATGAACTCAAACAACTTCAGAAAAAGGTTCTGAAGAAGCAACTGACAGAGGACAAGCCGGGAAAACAAATGGTGGTAACCAGTACCCCAACATCTAATCCTACCACTCCTGCACCCGGAAATGATACTACTGCTGCAGTTACTGCTGTAATACAGGCAATGACGGAAATGATGGCACCTTCTGGTCCTCCTGGATATGGTGCACCCGCATACCAGCAATCCTATATACCACCACGACAACAGGGATACACCCCTAGATACGCTGACCAAGGGTGTTTTAACTGTGGGATGCATGGCCACCTGGCAAGACACTGTTATCTCCCAAGACAGGGACAACAAAGAGGGAGGGGTTACATGGGACAGTCCAGAAGACAAGCACCGAGATACCAACAAGGATGGGGAAACTGGCAAGGAGGAGGAATGCCAGTCCAGCAGCACCAACCACCACAACAGCAGAACCGAAAACAAGACCCAGCAGTGCCTAACGCTGCCTTCCTGCCCAGCATGTCATGGCTGGGTGATGAACACAATTACCAATGAAGCTGCCCAGAAACCCATAAGGATCCCACCACCAACATTTACACTTTCCCACCAGGTTCAGAGCCGATAGTGACATGTTCAATTGGAGGAAGACAACATAATATGCTGATTGATACAGGATGTACATGGTCTTCTGTACAAGCAACATATCAACTCACTACCAAAACACAAGCTTTCTCTGGGGTTTCTGGGGCTATAATGAGAAAGCCATACACAGTTCCATTGGAGGTTGTATGGGATGACCAACAGGTTACCCATCAGTTTCTATACAACCCGGAATGCTCAATGGGGCTCATGGGGAGGGACCTGCTTTCCAAACTGGGATGTAGTATCTATTGTAACCAGGAGGGTTTACATGCATCCATCACGCCCATAGATGATCTCATGCCAGTAATCATGAAAAAACTCTCCGACCCCCCTCACATGCTATATGTGGGAACACACCTAAACGAGGAAGATGAGGAGGAAGCATATGTTTACTGGCTGAAGCTCATGGATACTGACCCTGATGCTCCCCGAGTATGCAGAGAGTTCCAACTATGGAAGGCCTGGATACAGACCTTAAATGCATACTATCCACCTGAGGACCCTCCGCACATGACAATGAACTATACCAGGGACTTGGATGAAGCCTGGGAGGAGGAAATGGACGATAGGCGCCCGATTGTGACCAGCAATTATATGTACATACTCAAAGAAGGAGTGGCTACCAGCTGCATGGTCATGGATGGAGACGTGGTACTCACAGACAAATGGTTTGCTCTTCCTAATGATTCTATGCCGCATGTTACCCTTCTCGTGGGATTTGGATATGAGGCAAGATCTCTGGGACCAGCGGTAAAGGCAGCAAGTTGCCTACGGTGGAACAAAACCTCTTGTTACAAAGTGGAAAGCGCATTCCTTGAGGGAAATCAAGTATGGAGAATTAAACTCAATGTGGATGATGTGTCAAAACCAGAGGTTGTGAGGAGATCACGTTACCATGGCAGGGAGATGACTGATCATCCGGATACTCCTAACATTTTCAATCAACTACCAGAGGAACTGTGGACAACAAGTGCTGAAGATGTGGGGCTGGTTGATGTAGAACCAGTGGTTGTCTCCATTCGAGAAGGAAGTGAACTCACTATCCCAGTTCACAAATCTCAATACCCTCTCAGTGAAGAGAAGACGAGGGGTATTGAGCCTACGATATCAGGACTCCAAAAAGGACAGGTTATATATCCAACCTGTTCTGTGTGGAATACACCCATCCTTCCAGTAAAGAAAGGTGACACTGGGAAATGGAGGATGGTGCAGGACTTCAGACCAATCAACGAAGTAACTGTACCAGATGTTCGACCTGTACCAGACCCATATCTGGCCTTACAGAACATTTCACCCACCCAAGATTGGTTTACAGTAGTGGATCTCGCCAATGCATTTTTCTGCATCCCATTACATCCAGAGTCCCAACCACTTTTTGCATTTACCTATAGAGGGCAGCAATTTACGTATTCCCGACTTCCACAAGGCTACCGTGATTCCCCGGGAATCTTCAACGCTATCCTGAAGAGCCACTTGGAAGAACTAACATTACCTGAGGGGGTGACACTACTCCAATACGTTGATGATCTTCTGTTGGCAGCACCCACTGCTGAGTCTTGTTTGCAGGCCACCAAGTCCCTTCTCCTGTTGGTGGCCAAAAAGGGATATAAGGTAAAGAAAGAGAAAGTGCAGTGCTGTCGGAGAAGTGTCCAGTTCCTGGGAAGAGTGCTGTCAGGGAAGGGACAAGCTGTGTCTGTGGCTCAGAGGACCTCCATCTTGGAACATCCCAAACCTACTACTGTACAACACCTTTTGTCATTTCTTGGCCTTACTGGATATAGCAGAACGCATGTGCCAGAATACTGTCTTAAAGTGGAACCACTGCGGGCAATCTTGAGAGAAGCAGGAAACAGAAACCTCACAGCAGTCCTTAAGTGGACTCCGGAAGCAGAGGCAGCTTTAATCCAACTCAAACAGATGCTGGCACAGGCTGAAGCACTGTCCTTACCCGATTACACCACGCCATTCTGTTTGGATGTTTCTGAGCAGGATGGTTATGTACATTCCATCCTGTATCAGAAACAAAAGGGGGAAAGAAGAGTGTTACACTACTATAGCGCGAAACTGGACAACATTGAAACAGGACAGACTGACTGTGCCAGACACATGGCTGCCATTGCAAAAGCTATAGGTAAAACAGCCCACATTGTGATGAGACATCCACTTGAAATCAATACAGATCATGGGGTGACCGCTTTTATAGGCTCCAAACTTTTCACAATGTCCAGTAAAAGAAAATCCAGCATAACAAAGGCCATCACGGCAAAGCACATTACATATGTGACAACAGCAACCAATATGACCGATGGTATGGGTTTTGGAGAACCACATGTCTGTGAGGATAGAGCAGCCAAACAGATTAAAGTCCGAATGGACCTGCAAAACTCACCCTTGGAGGGGAACAAAATCACCCTGTTCACTGATGGATGCTGCTACAGGTCAAAGGACCCAAAGGAAGGAAACACTGCTGCCTATGCAGTGGTGAAACAAGACACAGAAGGAGGACATGAAGTAATGGAAGCAGAGAAACTTGGTCCCAATGAAGCTTCAGCACAGTTAGCTGAACTTAGGCCGTTGAGGAGAGCTCTACAACTAAGTGAAGGAAAGAATGTGGACATCTACACAGACTCTGCCCATGCACATGGGATTGCACACATTGATGGACCACAATGGATGAGAAGAGGCTAGGCTAGATATTGCAAAAATCAGATATACAGACTACATGCAGGCACTAATTTCTCTTGTTGAAAGATTGTCTAAACAGGTGGTGGAAGTGCGCACTCCTGCTGTTGAAACCACGGACGAGAACAGAGACATCCTGGTGGGAGATTGGGTGAGAGTGAAGGTGCATTCCAGGAAGTGGACGGAGCCAAGGTGGGAAGGGCCTTTTCAGGTGAAAGAGGTATCAAGTCACTCGCTGAGGGTAAACACGAGTAAGAAGGACGTGTGGTACCACAGAACACATTGTGCCAAAGATATAGTTCCAGGAAGAACTCTAGATCAAGTACAACAGGACTTGGCTGCAGACGGGGAGGATGGTATGGTTACTAGCGGGGCTGGCCCTATGGGGAACAGTGACATCCAGTCAGTATCATAATATAGTCATTACCTTACAGGAAGGGGAATCTCAAGTGATGTCCCTAGAACCATGTAAGATCTGGTCATGGAGGAATAGGGCTAGTGGAATTGGGGACACTGGTTGCAATTGGAACCAGAAGGAAAACTGTAACAAAATGTATCCCCATGTGTTAAAGAGAGGTACTTATCTGTGTGGGGGAAAGTGGTGTCCATATTGGGATTTTATGATTACAAATGTTGGCACCTTCTGGGAATGGCGTAGAGGCTATCCATATGTAATAGGAGATGCTTCTAAAGCAGCTAGGTTTTCAATGATAAGGGGTGTGCAGGGGTCAAAAGGGGGTGCATGTAAAGGTGATGAAATCCTACTAACCATCCAAGACATTAAACTTACAGACGCAGGTGTGTACACCTTAGCAGCAGTACGATCCGGACCAGACACCATGGGTGTGTTCACCATCGTGGTCACACCCAAACCTGCAGCTGGGGAGAGACAGACCCAGTTGAACCACATCACCACTCCAGGACCAGCTCAGCTTCAATCCACTAAGGTACCAAACCCCGTTCGGGTGATTAATGTTAGGGATATAACGGACAGCGACCAATTGGGGACAGAAACTGGCTATGAAGGGAAAGAAAATATGTGGTTGGCATACAAGAGGTATACGGCTAGGACACTGGTCAGGCAGAATTGTGTTATCTGTGGGCATGCAAGACCTGGGTTGGCAACCCACCCATTCGCTTTAGGAGAAGGGGAAGGATGGCAGTGCATATTGGAAGAGTTCTAACATTCACTGCCAAACACCACCCTGTGCAAAGCCCTAAGTTTGATTTTCCCTGAGGTTCCCCCACAAAAGGCACCTGAAGGAGTTCAGGCTTATGGAGGTAATTACAGTTGCATTACTGGAACAGGTAAGGGTGTTAACTATGGTAGGCTACCACCAGGGGACTGTGCTGTGAATGTAACTATGAACAGCACTTGGCCAGTAGAGGGTAAAACCCAGACAAAAGGGGTGGCTGATGTGTGGTGGATCTGTGGACCAAATAGAAAACTAACCCCGATTCTAAAGGGGGACTGGCAGGGCACGTGTGCATTAGCCAGTTTGATTATACCTCTGACCATTATTCATGTTTCCTCAGACCAACTTTTGGGCATCGCCCAGCTAGCCCCAGACAGAGAGAGAATGAGGCGGGGGAAACGTAGTGCCCCATGGTCAGCAGGAGAGGAGATCCACTCTAACCTGTTGGGGGTGCCTGTGGGAGTACCATTACAGTTCCAGGCACTCAACAGGAATAATGGGTTGTGGCATTTGTTGCCAATCATAGGACCTGCCATAGATGCTGCTAAACAGCGATCTTGGATAAATTACATCTATTATAACCAACAGCGATTTGTTAACTATACACGCACTGCCCTGACTGGAATGTCGGAACAACTAGAGGCCACCTCTAGGGTGGCTAGGCAAAATAGACTAGCACTTGACATGTTGCTTGCTAACCAAGGGGGTGTGTGTAAGATGTTTGGGGAACAATGCTGTACGTTTATTCCTAACAATACTAGCCCGGACGGGAGCATCACAAAGGCCCTAGTTGGCCTGGAAGGTTGTCAGCAGAAATGAAGAGCATGGCTGGAGTGGGGAGTGGTGGGCTGTTCTCCTGGTTAAGTGACTGGTTCGGTAAGTATTCTTCTATGGTGGTTACTGGGTTTCTGACCCTAGTAATTGTGTTTTTATTGTTGATGTGTTGTGCTGCTTGTATCATTCCCTGTCTCAGGAAGTCAGTGGTAGGAGTGGTGCGGGTGTCAGGAGTGATGCCGTTGTTGCCAGCCCAGGAAGTTGCGGGTGACTCTGCCACTGACTCTGAGACCAAGTTGGATGATCCATGGTTTGCCTAGTAAAATATATACACGCATTTAATTTCAGTTTTTGCTCATTTATTACCTTGTGTTTTTACTAACCACTGTGATTGTTTATTCCTCCTGAGGTGAAGGTAAAGGATTCCTGGGTGGCTGGTAGCCAACTCAGTACATGTTAGGTGTAGGGGAGAAATAGAGGGTTAGAAATATTATTTTTTGTTTATTAATTTTTTGATGTGATTTAATTTCCATATCCTGTTATACTCAGGGTTGTTTATATTCTGTTCAAACTGTTATTTGGAGTGACACCATAAATGGTGTCAACAGAGGGAATCTTACATTTTCCCTTTCACATTTTTGGAATCACACCCTAGAGGGTGTCAAAAGGGAGTCAAAATGTCCTTCTTTGTTTGTGTTTTATGTGTTAATAGTTTTATGTTTTGTGTTCTATTAATCCTGTGTTATATGGTTTGAAGTTCTTTGATGACTGGTAACAATTTGCAAGTTGGGTGTAGATGAACTGAGGGTTTACATTTTTTAGTATCATTATGGCCTATTAATAAAAGTGTGATTTTTTGTTTGTATTGTATTATAATGAATGACAATCTGTGTTTTCTTATTTTTTGAATCACACCTTATTAGGTGTGAAAAGGGGGATTATTGGGGATTTATTATTCTCCTAAATTGATGGGATGACTAATTTAGAAAGAATGCATTCTTGACTGGGCTAATGTAGGTTGTGACACCTGGCAGGCTGTGATTGATGTGAAGAGCTGTTTTAGGGGGTAAAATGAGATAAGGATTGTGTCTCCAAATGCTAGACTATGATGGTTCTTTGTGATCTGTGAACCTTCCTTGGACGTAGGAATGATGTCTAAGGGAGCTGGCTCTTCTCACTATGACAGGTTGTTATGATAAACTTGTGCCTGGCTGAAGTGTGCAACAAATGGCGCCGAGGAGATGGGACCAACACCTGAACCAACGGATTGGCTGAGTAAAGTTTAAACCACATTCAGTCCTTTACTCTAATTGGCCAGCAGAGAAGTGGGAAACTTTCTCTGTCAGAGTATTTGAGTATTGGATCTGAAACAATGTTTTAGTTATCTTAAGTGCCCTGCGAGGTATTTCAAAGAGCCCGTATATACGAAACATCATATTTACCATTGAAGGTTTTTGCATTAATTAAAATAACTAGTATATCTTAGAAGTCGTGTTGACCTCTTTTGTTCCTAATACCAGATTTGAATTGACGTGACTTTGACACGTTGCAAACACCATGCTCTACGAACTGAGCCGGCCATTCCCTCCACTACCCTAGGCGACGCTGGTCCAATTGTGCGCCGCCCCATGGGTCTCCCGGTCGCAGCCGGCTACGACAGAGCCTGGATTCAAACCAGGATCTCTAGTGGCACAGCTAGCACTGCGATGCAGTGCCTTAGACCACTGCGCCACTCACAGACTGAGTATTGCTGAGTATTGCTGACCAGAGCCTTCTCTAACAAAGTCAAAACTTTCTTTAATGTCCCACCCTCAGATACAGATGGTGCCTGGTCTGGTTCACGGCCACATTGAGAAAAAGATGACACATTAGGTCTTTTCACAGGACCCACTCCCTCCTGAGGGCAGTCAAAAACAGCAGCAACCTGCTGTGAAAGTTGTGTTCTACATGCTTTACGTTCCCTTAACAGTTCATCCAACCGATCCTGTACCTCACTGGCTGTCCAGTCACGAATGGGTTTGCTCTTGAACACTTGGGCCAACTCTTTATCAGGACAGTTGCGTACAAACATGACTGCCAACTCTGAGCACTGATTGGGTAAGGTCCTGCCCTCACTCACAAGGTACTGTTCGGCTGCCTCTGCAGCTTTGTTAAGCCTAATCCAGAAATCTATTGGACCCTCATTAGCATATGGTTTGATTGAATAGAAATCAGCTAATGGCATACCTGAGCAGACAGTATCGCCAAAGTGTTGCTTGAAAACACTGAACACCGCCTTAACATCTGTGACAACAAGGTTGTTACGCTTCCAGACTTTGGTCACATCCCGTGCCCTCCCCATGAGCCTAGACATCACCTCCCCAACATTCCCAGACCCAGTGTAACCCCTCTTCTCTAGGTAGACTTCCATTAACTCCTCCCACTCCAGGACAGAGTACTTATCTGAGCCATCACCCCTAAAAAGAGGTGGAGCACTAACATCTGACTTCACAACCAGATTCAGCTTGGACGCATCAATAAAGGTTGACCCACACTGCTCAGGCAGGGGAAACTGCTGGGGTTGGTGAGGGGGACGGGCAGGAGAAAGACTTGAAACCCCAGGCTGCAGTAAACTCGCTCTGATAGATTCTCCTATCTCTGAACCAATCTGCTTAATAAGGTCACTAAGCTGACTCGGAGGCGTCCCATTATCACCGAGTACTGTGGATGATGGTACATCAAAAGACAGAGGTGGGATACCCTGGTCAGGTGGAACAAACAGCCTACCCCTCCCAGTGCTTGCAAACTCAGGACTAGCAAACGCTCTACTCCCAGGAGCTGACTGTACAATTGGTGTAAATGGAAGGACACCCCTCCCTCTACCCACACTAAAATCCCCACCATAACACGTCTTATGGATTTGAGAATCTTCCATGGCTCAACAGAGCACTAAAATACAATGTAATTTAGCGCATTCAAATACCAAAAAAAATAAATGCAATAAACAAATTAATCCAAAACATACAAATAAGCACGAATACCTGTATCTAATGAATATGCTACATTCACTTTCACTGTTTACAGTATATATTCACTTACAGTAAGCCATCAACAAATTCACATGCGCAGGTCGTGCACCTCATCCACATGCACAGCTCCGGCGGTCGGCTTGAGCTGACCAGTCGGCAGGTCACGTAATTAGGACACTGCCACAACTGGAATTCTGATGGTTGGATAATTTTTATTCGACCTGCACACGAAGAGACAACACACAATATGTTAGCTCTTGGTGCAGCCACAGCTCTCGGGCACCTTGCTAGTTGAAGGTCAGGCAAAAGAGAACAGGTGCTGCATGCACACATTCAGTGCCTAACAACACACTATACAATACAAGTAAAATGATATACAACATAATTCTGACAAAATAAATGACATACCTGTACACGAAGAGACAACACACAATAGTTTAGCCCTTGGTGCAGCCACAGCTCTCGGGCACCTGCGTGAGCACATAGAAACTCACTCAAACACTGACCCAAATACTCCCGAGTTACAATAGGTACCCTAATTAGCGAGCTCGGTGAAAGTTGTTAACATACATCTTTATATTGTCCACATTGTAACAAAACCTGTAGTTGCGTAACAGCACTTTGTGTAACTTTACCACAGTTTTATATCGACAAATTACGGCGCCAAGGACAACATACCTTGCTAGTTGAAGGTCAGGCAAAAGAGAACAATAAGAGGGTACATAAATACAGATAACCCGCGATG